>NW_027477726.1:0-58912 GCF_051020955.1 Megalopta genalis | reverse complement strand
TTAGCTTCAAATCCATGCGAAACACATGATGTAGCTTCAAATCAATGCGATGTAGAAGGTTCAGCTACAAATCCATGTGAAACAAATGGCTTTAACTTCAAATACTTGCGATATAAGTGATATATTTTCAAATTCCGGCGAAATAAACGAGTTAGCTTCAAATCCATGCGAATCACATGATGTAGCTTCAAACCAATGCTATGTAGAAGGTTTATCTTCAAATCCATGCGAATCAAATGATTTAGCTTCAAATACTTGCGATATAAGTGATACAGTTCCAAATTCTGTCGAAATAAACGAGATAGCTTCAAACCCATGCGAAAACCACGATGTGGCAATGAAATTAATGCGATGTGGAAGGTTTAGCTTCAAATCCATGCGAAACAAATGGTTTAGCTACAAATACTTGCGATACAAGTGATATAGCTTCAAATGCTGGCGAAATAAACGAGTTGGCTTCAAATCCATGCGAAACACATGTTGTAGCATCAAATCATTGCGATGTAGAAGGTTTAGCTTCAAATCCATGCGAAACAAATGATTTAGCTACAAATACGTGCGATATAAGTGATATAGCTTCAAATGCTGGCGAAATAAACGAGTTAGCTTCAAATCCATGCGAAACACATGATGTAGCTTCAAATCAATGCGATGTAGAAGGTTCAGCTACAAATCCATGTGAAACAAATGCTTTAACTTCAAATACTTGCGATATAAGTGAAATATTTTCAAATTCCGGCGAAATAAACGAGTTAGCTTCAAATCCATGCGAATCACATGATGTAGCTTCAAACCAATGCTATGTAGAAGGTTTATCTTCAAATCCATGCGAATCAAATGATTTAGCTTCAAATACTTGCGATATAAGTGATACAGTTCCAAATTCTGTCGAAATAAACGAGATAGCTTCAAACCCATGCGAAAACCACGATGTGGCATGAAATTAATGCGATGTTGGAAGGTTTAGCTTCAAATCCATGCGAAACAAATTGATTTAGCTACAAATACTTGCGATGTAAGTGATATAGCTTCAAATGCTGGCGAAATAAACGAGTTAGCTTCAAATCCATGCGAAACACATGATGTAGCTTCAAATCAATGCGATGTAGAAGGTTCAGCTACAAATCCATGTGAAACAAATGCTTTAACTGCAAATACTTGCGATATAAGTGATATAGTTTCAAATTCTGGCGAAATAAACGAGTTAGCTTCAAATCCATGCGAATCACATGATGTAGCTTCAAATCAATGCTATGTATGAAGGTTTATCTTCAAATCCATGCGAATCAAATGATTTAGCTTCAATACTTGCGATATAAGTGATACAGTTTCAAATTCTGGCGAAATAAGCGAGATAGCTTCAAAACCATGCGAAAACCACGATGTAGCATAAAATTAATGCGATGTGGAAGGTTAGCTTTCAAATCCATGCGAAACAAATGATTTAGCTACAAATACTTGCGATGTAAGTGATATAGCTTCAAATGCTGGCGAAATAAACGAGTTAGCTTCAAATCATGCGAAACACATGATGTAGCTTCAAATCAATGCGATGTAGAAGGTTCAGCTACAAATCCATGTGAAACAAATGCTTTAACTTCAAATACTTGCGATATAAGTGATATATTTTCAAATTCCGGCGAAATAAACCAATTTAGCTTCAAATCCATGCGAATCACATGATGTAGCTTCAAACCAATGCTATGTAGACGGTTTCTCTTCAAATCATGCGAATCAAATGATTTAGCTTCAAATACTTGCGATATAAGTGATACAGTTCCAAATTCTGTCGAAATAAACGAGATAGCTTCAAAC
Source organism: Megalopta genalis (assembly GCF_051020955.1). NCBI lineage: Eukaryota > Metazoa > Arthropoda > Insecta > Hymenoptera > Halictidae > Megalopta > Megalopta genalis. Next base: position 57,097 of record NW_027477726.1, on the reverse strand, counting down.
CCATGCGAAAACCACGATGTAGCATGAAATTAATGCGATGTGGAAGGTTTAGCTTCAAATCCATGCGAAACAAATGGTTTAGCTACAAATACTTGCGATACAAGTGATATAGCTTCAAATGCTGGCGAAATAAACGAGTTGGCTTCAAATCCATGCGAAACACATGTTGTAGCATCAAATCATTGCGATGTAGAAGGCTTAGCTTCAAATCCATGCGAACGAAATGCTTTAGCTTCAAATACTTGCGAATAAGTGATATAGTTTCAAATTCTGGCTAAATAAACGAGTTAGCTTCAAATCCATGCGGAACTCATGATGTAGCTTCAAATCAATGCCATGTATAAGGTTTAGCTTCAAATCCATGCGAAACAAATGATTTAGCTTCAAATACTTGCGTTATAAGTGATATAGCTTCAAATGCTGACGAAATAATCGAGTTAGCTTCAACTCCATGCGAAACCAATGACGTAGCTTCAAATCAATGCGATGTAGATGGTTTAGAATCAAATCCATGCGAAACAAATGATTTAGGCTTCAAATACTTGCGATATAAGTGATATCGCTTCAAATCATGCCGAAATAAACGAGATAGCTTCAAATCCATGCGAAACCCCTCGATGTAGCTTCAAATTAATGCGATGTAGAAGGTTTAGCATCAAATCCATGCGAAAGAAATGATTTAGCTACAAATACTTGCGATATAAGTGATATAGCTTCAAATGCTGGCGGAAAAAAATGAGTGGGCTTCAAATCCATGCGAAACACATGTTGTAGCATCAAATCAATGCAATGTAGAAGGTTTGGCTTGAAATCAATGCGAAACAAATGATTTAGCTTCAAATACTTGCGATATAAGTGATATAGCTTCAAATGCTGACGAAATAAACGAGTTAGCCTTCAAAGCCATGCGAAACACATGATGTAGCTTCAAATCAATGCGATGTAGAAGGTTCAGCTACAAATCCATGTGAAACAAATGATTTAGCTTCAAATACTTGCGATATAAATGATATAGTTTCAAATTCTGGCGAAATAATCGAGTTAGCTTCAAATCCATGCGGAACACATGATGTAGCTTCAAATCAATGCGAGGTAGAAGGTTTTGCGTGAAATCCATGCGAAACAAATGACTTAGCTTCAACTACTTGCGATATAAGTGATATAACTTCAAATGCTGGCGAAATAAACGAGTTCGCTTCAAATCCATACGAAACACATGATGTAGCTTCAAATCAAAACGATGAAGATGGTTTAGAATCAAATCCATGCGAAACAAATGATTTAGCTACAAATACGAGCGATATAAGTGATATAGCTTAAAATGCTGGCGAAATAAACGAGTTGCCTTCAAATCCATGCGAAACCCACGATGTAGCTTCAAATTAATGCGATGTAGAAGGTTTAGCTACAAATTCATGCGAAACAAATGATTTAGCTACAAATACTTGCGATATAAGTGACATAGCTTCAAATGCTGGCGAAATAAACGAGTTGCCTTCAAATCCATGCGAAACACATGTTGTAGCATCAAATCAATGCGATGTAGAAAGCTTAGCTTCAAATCCATGCGAAAGAAATGCTTTAGCTTCGAATACTTGCGATATAAGTGGTGTAGCTTCAAATGCAGGCGAAATAAACGAGTTCGCTTCAAATCCATACGAAACACATGATGTAGCTTCAACTCAAAACGATGAAGATGGTTTAGAATCAAATCCATGCGAAACAAATGATTTAGCTACAAATACGAGCGATATAAGTGATATAGCTTAAAATGCTGGCGAAATAAACGAGTTAGCTTCAACTCCATGCGAAACCAATGATGTAGCTTCAGATCAATACGATGTTGTAGCTTTAATTTCAGTTCCATGTGTAGCAAGCGATATAAGTTGACTAGCCGTCAAATGCTGGCGAAATAATCGAGTTAGCATCAAATCCATGCGAATCACATGATGTAGCTTCAAATCACTGCTATGTAGAAGGTTTAGCTTCAAATGCATGCGAATCAAATGATTCAGATTCAAATACATGCGACATAAGTGATATAGCTTCAAATACTTGCGATATAAGTGATGTAGCTTCAAATGCTCGCGAAATAAACGAGTTTTCTTCAAATCCATGCGAAACACATGTTGTAGCATCAAATCAATGCGATGTAGAAGTTTAGCTACAAATTCATGCGAAACAAATGATTTAGCTACAAATACTTGCGATATAAGTGACATAGCTTCAAATGCTGGCGAAATAAACGAGTTGCCTTCAAATCCATGCGAAACACATGTTGTAGCATCAAATCAATGCGATGTAGAAAGCTTAGCTTCAAATCCATGCGAAAGAAATGCTTTAGCTTCGAATACTTGCGATATAAGTGGTGTAGCTTCAAATGCAGGCGAAATAAACGAGTTCGCTTCAAATCCATACGAAACACATGATGTAGCTTCAAATCAAAACGATGAGATGGTTTAGAATCAAATCCATTGCGAAACAAATGATTTAGCTACAAATACGAGCGATATAAGTGATATAGCTTAAAAGGCTGGCGAAATAAACGAGTTAGCTTCAACTCCATGCGAAACCAATGATGTAGCTTCAGATCAATACGATGTTGAAGCTTTAATTTCAGTTCATGTGTAGCAAGCGATATAAGTTGACTAGCGTCAAATGCTGGCGAAATAATCGAGTTAGCATCAAATCCATGCGAATCACATGATGTAGCTTCAAATCACTGCTATGTAGAAGGTTTAGCTTCAAATGCATGCGAATCAAATGATTCAGATTCAAATACATGCGACATAAGTGATATAGCTTCAAATACTTGCGATATAAGTGATGTAGCTTCAAATGCTCGCGAAATAACGAGTTTTCTTCAAATCCATGCGAAACACATGTTGTAGCATCAAATCAATGCGATGTAGAAGGTTTAGCTTCAAATCCATGCGAAAGAAATGCTTTAGCATCAAATACTTGCGATATAAGTGATACAGTTTCAAATCCTGGCGAAATAAACGAGATAGCTTCAAACCCATGCGGAAAACCACGATGTAGCATGAAATTAATGCGATGTGGAAGGTTTAGCTTCAAATCCATGCGAAACAAATGATTTAGCTACGAATACTTGCGATACAAGTGATATAGCTTCAAATGCTGGCGAAATAAACGAGTTGGCTTCAAATCCATGCGAAACACATGTTGTAGCATCAAATCATTGCGATGTAGAAGGCTTAGCTTCAAATCCATGCGAAAGAAATGCTTTAGCTTCAAATACTTGCGATATAAGTGATGTAGCTTCAAATGCAGGCGAATAAACGAGTTCGCTTCAAATCCATGCGAAACACATGATGTAGCTTCAAATCAAAACGATGAAGATGGTTTAGAATCAAAATCCATGCGAAACAAATGATTTAGCTACAAATACGTGCGATATAATTGATATAGCTTAAAATGCTGGCGAAATAAACGAGTTGGCTTCAAATCCATGCGAAACACATGTTGTAGCATCAAATCAATGCGATGTAGAAGGTTTAGCTTCAAATCCATGCGAAAGAAATGTTCAGATACAAATACATGCGACATAAGTGATATAGCTTCAAATACTTGCGATAATAAGTGATGTAGCTTCAAATGCTGGCGAAATAAACGAGTTTTCATCAAATCCATGCGAAAACACATGATGTAGGTCAAATCAAAGCGATGTAGAAGGATTGGTTTCATATCCATGTTAAACAAATGATCTTGATTCAAATACTTGCGATATAAGTGACATAGCTTCAAATGCTGGCGAAATAAACATGTTAGCTCAAAATCCATGCGAAACACATGATGTAGCTTCAAATCAATGCGATGTAGATGGTTTAGAATCAAATCCATGCGAAACAAATTATTTAGCTTCAAATACTTGCGATATAAGTGATATCGCTTCAAATGATGGCGAAATAAAACGAGTTAGCTTCAAATCCATGCGAATCACTTGATGTAGCTTCAGATCAGTGCTATGTAGAAGGTTTTAGCTTCAATCCATGCGAAACAAATGATTTAGCTACAAATACGTGCGATATAAGTGATATAGCTTCAAATGCTGGCGAAATAAACGAGTTAGCTTCAAATCCATGCGAAACACAATGATGTAGCTTCAAATCAATGCGATGTAGAAGGTTCAGCTACAAATCCATGTGAAACAAATGCTTTAACTTCAAATACTTGCGATATAAGTGATATATTTTCAAATTCCGGCGAAATAAACGAGTTAGCTTCTAATCCATGCGAATCACATGATGTAGCTTCAAACCAATGCTATGTAGAAGGTTTATCTTCAAATCATGCGAATCAAATGATTTAGCTTCAAATACTTGCGATATAAGTGATACAGTTCCAAATTCTGTCGAAATAAACGAGATAGCTTCAAACCCCATGCGAAAACCACGATGTGGCATGAAATTAATGCGATGTGGAAGGTTTAGCTTCAAATCCATGCGAAACAAATGGTTTAGCTACAAATACTTGCGATACAAGTGATATAGCTTCAAATGCTGGCGAAATAAACGAGTTGGCTTCAAATCCATGCGAAACACATGTTGTAGCATCAATCATTGCGATGTAGAAGGTTTAGCTTCAAATCCATGCGAAACAAATGATTTAGCTACAAATACGTGCGATATAAGTGATATAGCTTCAAATGCTGGCGAAATAACGAGTTAGCTTCAAATCCATGCGAAACACATGATGTAGCTTCAAATCAATGCGATGTAGAAGGTTCAGCTACAAATCCATGTGAAACAAATGCTTTAACTTCAAATACTTGCGATATAAGTGATATATTTTCAAATTCCGGCGAAATAAACGAGTTAGCTTCAAATCCATGCGAATCACATGATGTAGCTTCAAACCAATGCTATGTAGAAGGTTTATCTTCAAATCCATGCGAATCAAATGATTTAGCTTCAAATACTTGCGATATAAGTGATACAGTTCCAAATTCTGTCGAAATAAACGAGATAGCTTCAAACCCATGCGAAAACCACGATGTGGCATGAAATTAATGCGATGTGGAAGGTTTAGCTTCAAATCCATGCGAAACAAATGGTTTAGCTACAAATACTTGCGATACAAGTGATATAGCTTCAAATGCTGGCGAAATAAACGAGTTGGCTTCAAATCCATGCGAAACACATGTTGTAGCATCAAATCATTGCGATGTAGAAGGCTTAGCTTCAAATCCATGCGAAAGAAATGCTTTAGCTTCAAATACTTGCGATATAAGTGATATAGTTTCAAATTCTGGCTAAATAAACGAGTTAGCTTCAAATCCATGCGGAACTCATGATGTAGCTTCAAATCAATGCCATGTATAAGGTTTAGCTTCAAATCCATGCGAAACAAATGATTTAGCTTCAAATACTTGCGTTATAAGTGATATAGCTTCAATGCTGACGAAATAATCGAGTTAGCTTCAACTCCATGCGAAACCAATGATGTAGCTTCAAATCAATGCGATGTAGATGGTTTAGAATCAAATCCATGCGAAACAAATGATTTAGCTTCAAATACTTGCGATATAAGTGATATCGCTTCAAATCATGCCGAAATAACGAGATAGCTTCAAATCCATGCGAAACCCTCGATGTAGCTTCAAATTAATGCGATGTAGAAGGTTTAGCATCAAATCCATGCGAAAGAAATGATTTAGCTACAAATACTTGCGATATAAGTGATATAGCTTCAAATGCTGGCGAAAAAATGAGTGGGCTTCAAATCCATGCGAAACACATGTTGTAGCATCAAATCAATGCAATGTAGAAGGTTTGGCTTGAAATCAATGCGAAACAAATGATTTAGCTTCAAATACTTGCGATATAAGTAATATAGCTTCAAATGCTGACGAAATAAACGAGTTAGCTTCAAAGCCATGCGAAACACATGATGTAGCTTCAAATCAATGCGATGTAGAAGGTTCAGCTACAAATCCATGTGAAACAAATGATTTAGCTTCAAATACTTGCGATATAAATGATATAGTTTCAAATTCTGGCGAAATAATCGAGTTAGCTTCAAATCCATGCGGAACACATGATGTAGCTTCAAATCAATGCGAGGTAGAAGGTTTTGCGTGAAATCCATGCGAAACAAATGACTTAGCTTCAACTACTTGCGATATAAGTGATATAACTTCAAATGCTGGCGAAATAAACGAGTTCGCTTCAAATCCATACGAAACACATGATGTAGCTTCAAATCAAAACGATGAAGATGGTTTAGAATCAAATCCATGCGAAACAAATGATTTAGCTACAAATACGAGCGATATAAGTGATATAGCTTAAAATGCTGGCGAAATAAACGAGTTGCCTTCAAATCCATGCGAAACCCACGATGTAGCTTCAAATTAATGCGATGTAGAAGGTTTAGCTACAAATTCATGCGAAACAAATGATTTAGCTACAAATACTTGCGATATAAGTGACATAGCTTCAAATGCTGGCGAAATAAACGAGTTGCCTTCAAATCCATGCGAAACACATGTTGTAGCATCAAATCAATGCGATGTAGAAAGCTTAGCTTCAAATCCATGCGAAAGAAATGCTTTAGCTTCGAATAATTGCGATATAAGTGGTGTAGCTTCAAATGCAGGCGAAATAAACGAGTTCGCTTCAAATCCATACGAAACACATGATGTAGCTTCAAATCAAAACGATGAAGATGGTTTAGAATCAAATCCATGCGAAACAAATGATTTAGCTACAAATACGAGCGATATAAGTGATATAGCTTAAAATGCTGGCGAAATAAACGAGTTGCCTTCAAATCCATGCGAAACCCACGATGTAGCTTCAAATTAATGCGATGTAGAAGGTTTAGCTACAAATTCATGCGAAACAAATGATTTAGCTACAAATACTTGCGATATAAGTGACATAGCTTCAAATGCTGGCGAAATAAACGAGTTGCCTTCAAATCCATGCGAAACACATGTTGTAGCATCAAATCAATGCGATGTAGAAAGCTTAGCTTCAAATCCATGCGAAAGAAATGCTTTAGCTTCGAATACTTGCGATATAAGTGGTGTAGCTTCAAATGCAGGCGAAATAAACGAGTTCGCTTCAAATCCATACGAAACACATGATGTAGCTTCAAATCAAAACGATGAAGATGGTTTAGAATCAAATCCATGCGAAACAAATGATTTAGCTACAAATACGAGCGATATAAGTGATATAGCTTAAAATGCTGGCGAAATAAACGAGTTAGCTTCAACTCCATGCGAAACCAATGATGTAGCTTCAGATCAATACGATGTTGAAGCTTTAATTTCAGTTCCATGTGTAGCAAGCGATATAAGTTGACTAGCGTCAAATGCTGGCGAAATAATCGAGTTAGCATCAAATCCATGCGAATCACATGATGTAGCTTCAAATCACTGCTATGTAGAAGGTCTAGCTTCAAATGCATGCGAATCAAATGATTCAGATTCAAATACATGCGACATAAGTGATATAGCTTCAAATACTTGCGATATAAGTGATGTAGCTTCAAATGCTCGCGAAATAAACGAGTTTTCTTCAAATCCATGCGAAACACATGTTGTAGCATCAAATCAATGCGATGTAGAAGGTTTAGCTTCAAATCCATGCGAAAGAAATGCTTTAGCATCAAATACTTGCGATATAAGTGATACAGTTTCAAATCCTGGCGAAATAAACGAGATAGCTTCAAACCCATGCGAAAACCACGATGTAGCATGAAATTAATGCGATGTGGAAGGTTTAGCTTCAAATCCATGCGAAACAAATGATTTAGCTACGAATACTTGCGATACAAGTGATATAGCTTCAAATGCTGGCGAAATAAACGAGTTGGCTTCAAATCCATGCGAAACACATGTTGTAGCATCAAATCATTGCGATGTAGAAGGCTTAGCTTCAAATCCATGCGAAAGAAATGCTTTAGCTTCAAATACTTGCGATATAAGTGATGTAGCTTCAAATGCAGGCGAATAAACGAGTTCGCTTCAAATCCATGCGAAACACATGATGTAGCTTCAAATCAAAACGATGAAGATGGTTTAGAATCAAATCCATGCGAAACAAATGATTTAGCTACAAATACGTGCGATATAAGTGATATAGCTTAAAATGCTGGCGAAATAAACGAGTTGGCTTCAAATCCATGCGAAACACATGTTGTAGCATCAAATCAATGCGATGTAGAAAGCTTAGCTTCAAATCCATGCGAAAGAAATGCTTTAGCTTCGAATACTTGCGATATAAGTGGTGTAGCTTCAAATGCAGGCGAAATAAACGAGTTCGCTTCAAATCCATACGAAACACATGATGTAGCTTCAAATCAAAACGATGAAGATGGTTTAGAATCAAATCCATGCGAAACAAATGATTTAGCTACAAATACGAGCGATATAAGTGATATAGCTTAAAATGCTGGCGAAATAAACGAGTTGCCTTCAAATCCATGCGAAACCCACGATGTAGCTTCAAATTAATGCGATGTAGAAGGTTTAGCTACAAATTCATGCGAAACAAATGATTTAGCTACAAATACTTGCGATATAAGTGACATAGCTTCAAATGCTGGCGAAATAAACGAGTTGCCTTCAAATCCATGCGAAACACATGTTGTAGCATCAAATCAATGCGATGTAGAAAGCTTAGCTTCAAATCCATGCGAAAGAAATGCTTTAGCTTCGAATACTTGCGATATAAGTGGTGTAGCTTCAAATGCAGGCGAAATAAACGAGTTCGCTTCAAATCCATACGAAACACATGATGTAGCTTCAAATCAAAACGATGAAGATGGTTTAGAATCAAATCCATGCGAAACAAATGATTTAGCTACAAATACGAGCGATATAAGTGATATAGCTTAAAATGCTGGCGAAATAAACGAGTTAGCTTCAACTCCATGCGAAACCAATGATGTAGCTTCAGATCAATACGATGTTGAAGCTTTAATTTCAGTTCCATGTGTAGCAAGCGATATAAGTTGACTAGCGTCAAATGCTGGCGAAATAATCGAGTTAGCATCAAATCCATGCGAATCACATGATGTAGCTTCAAATCACTGCTATGTAGAAGGTTTAGCTTCAAATGCATGCGAATCAAATGATTCAGATTCAAATACATGCGACATAAGTGATATAGCTTCAAATACTTGCGATATAAGTGATGTAGCTTCAAATGCTCGCGAAATAAACGAGTTTTCTTCAAATCCATGCGAAACACATGTTGTAGCATCAAATCAATGCGATGTAGAAAGCTTAGCTTCAAATCCATGCGAAAGAAATGCTTTAGCTTCGAATACTTGCGATATAAGTGGTGTAGCTTCAAATGCAGGCGAAATAAACGAGTTCGCTTCAAATCCATACGAAACACATGATGTAGCTTCAAATCAAAACGATGAAGATGGTTTAGAATCAAATCCATGCGAAACAAATGATTTAGCTACAAATACGAGCGATATAAGTGATATAGCTTAAAATGCTGGCGAAATAAACGAGTTGCCTTCAAATCCATGCGAAACCCACGATGTAGCTTCAAATTAATGCGATGTAGAAGGTTTAGCTACAAATTCATGCGAAACAAATGATTTAGCTACAAATACTTGCGATATAAGTGACATAGCTTCAAATGCTGGCGAAATAAACGAGTTGGCTTCAAATCCATGCGAAACACATGTTGTAGCATCAAATCAATGCGATGTAGAAAGCTTAGCTTCAAATCCATGCGAAAGAAATGCTTTAGCTTCGAATACTTGCGATATAAGTGGTGTAGCTTCAAATGCAGGCGAAATAAACGAGTTCGCTTCAAATCCATACGAAACACATGATGTAGCTTCAAATCAAAACGATGAAGATGGTTTAGAATCAAATCCATGCGAAACAAATGATTTAGCTACAAATACGAGCGATATAAGTGATATAGCTTAAAATGCTGGCGAAATAAACGAGTTGCCTTCAAATCCATGCGAAACCCACGATGTAGCTTCAAATTAATGCGATGTAGAAGGTTTAGCTACAAATTCATGCGAAACAAATGATTTAGCTACAAATACTTGCGATATAAGTGACATAGCTTCAAATGCTGGCGAAATAAACGAGTTGCCTTCAAATCCATGCGAAACACATGTTGTAGCATCAAATCAATGCGATGTAGAAAGCTTAGCTTCAAATCCATGCGAAAGAAATGCTTTAGCTTCGAATACTTGCGATATAAGTGGTGTAGCTTCAAATGCAGGCGAAATAAACGAGTTCGCTTCAAATCCATACGAAACACATGATGTAGCTTCAAATCAAAACGATGAAGATGGTTTAGAATCAAATCCATGCGAAACAAATGATTTAGCTACAAATACGAGCGATATAAGTGATATAGCTTAAAATGCTGGCGAAATAAACGAGTTAGCTTCAACTCCATGCGAAACCAATGATGTAGCTTCAGATCAATACGATGTTGAAGCTTTAATTTCAGTTCCATGTGTAGCAAGCGATATAAGTTGACTAGCGTCAAATGCTGGCGAAATAATCGAGTTAGCATCAAATCCATGCGAATCACATGATGTAGCTTCAAATCACTGCTATGTAGAAGGTTTAGCTTCAAATGCATGCGAATCAAATGATTCAGATTCAAATACATGCGACATAAGTGATATAGCTTCAAATACTTGCGATATAAGTGATGTAGCTTCAAATGCTCGCGAAATAAACGAGTTTTCTTCAAATCCATGCGAAACACATGTTGTAGCATCAAATCAATGCGATGTAGAAAGCTTAGCTTCAAATCCATGCGAAAGAAATGCTTTAGCTTCGAATACTTGCGATATAAGTGGTGTAGCTTCAAATGCAGGCGAAATAAACGAGTTCGCTTCAAATCCATACGAAACACATGATGTAGCTTCAAATCAAAACGATGAAGATGGTTTAGAATCAAATCCATGCGAAACAAATGATTTAGCTACAAATACGAGCGATATAAGTGATATAGCTTAAAATGCTGGCGAAATAAACGAGTTGCCTTCAAATCCATGCGAAACCCACGATGTAGCTTCAAATTAATGCGATGTAGAAGGTTTAGCTACAAATTCATGCGAAACAAATGATTTAGCTACAAATACTTGCGATATAAGTGACATAGCTTCAAATGCTGGCGAAATAAACGAGTTGCCTTCAAATAAATGCGAAACACATGTTGTAGCATCAAATCAATGCGATGTAGAAAGCTTAGCTTCAAATCCATGCGAAAGAAATGCTTTAGCTTCGAATACTTGCGATATAAGTGGTGTAGCTTCAAATGCAGGCGAAATAAACGAGTTCGCTTCAAATCCATACGAAACACATGATGTAGCTTCAAATCAAAACGATGAAGATGGTTTAGAATCAAATCCATGCGAAACAAATGATTTAGCTACAAATACGAGCGATATAAGTGATATAGCTTAAAATGCTGGCGAAATAAACGAGTTAGCTTCAACTCCATGCGAAACCAATGATGTAGCTTCAGATCAATACGATGTTGAAGCTTTAATTTCAGTTCCATGTGTAGCAAGCGATATAAGTTGACTAGCGTCAAATGCTGGCGAAATAATCGAGTTAGCATCAAATCCATGCGAATCACATGATGTAGCTTCAAATCACTGCTATGTAGAAGGTTTAGCTTCAAATGCATGCGAATCAAATGATTCAGATTCAAATACATGCGACATAAGTGATATAGCTTCAAATACTTGCGATATAAGTGATGTAGCTTCAAATGCTCGCGAAATAAACGAGTTTTCTTCAAATCCATGCGAAACACATGTTGTAGCATCAAATCAATGCGATGTAGAAGGTTTAGCTTCAAATCCATGCGAAAGAAATGCTTTAGCATCAAATACTTGCGATATAAGTGATACAGTTTCAAATCCTGGCGAAATAAACGAGATAGCTTCAAACCCATGCGAAGACCACGATGTAGCATGAAATTAATGCGATGTGGAAGGTTTAGCTTCAAATCCATGCGAAACAAATGATTTAGCTACGAATACTTGCGATACAAGTGATATAGCTTCAAATGCTGGCGAAATAAACGAGTTGGCTTCAAATCCATGCGAAACACATGTTGTAGCATCAAATCATTGCGATGTAGAAGGCTTAGCTTCAAATCCATGCGAAAGAAATGCTTTAGCTTCAAATACTTGCGATATAAGTGATGTAGCTTCAAATGCAGGCGAATAAACGAGTTCGCTTCAAATCCATGCGAAACACATGATGTAGCTTCAAATCAAAACGATGAAGATGGTTTAGAATCAAATCCATGCGAAACATATGATTTAGCTACAAATACGTGCGATATAAGTGATATAGCTTAAAATGCTGGCGAAATAAACGAGTTGGCTTCAAATCCATGCGAAACACATGTTGTAGCATCAAATCAATGCGATGTTGAAGGTTTAGCTTCAAATCCATGCGAAAGAAATGATTCAGATACAAATACATGCGACATAAGTGATATAGCTTCAAATACTTGCGATATAAGTGATGTAGCTTCAAATGCTGGCGAAATAAACGAGTTTTCTTCAAATCCATGCGAAACACATGATGTAGGTTCAAATCAAAGCGATGTAGAAGGATTGGTTTCATATCCATGTTAAACAAATGATCTTGATTCAAATACTTGCGATATAAGTGACATAGCTTCAAATGCTGGCGAAATAAACATGTTAGCTCAAAATCCATGCGAAACACATGATGTAGCTTCAAATCAATGCGATGTAGATGGTTTAGAATCAAATCCATGCGAAACAAATTATTTAGCTTCAAATACTTGCGATATAAGTGATATCGCTTCAAATGATGGCGAAATAAACGAGTTAGCTTCAAATCCATGCGAATCACTTGATGTAGCTTCAGATCAGTGCTATGTAGAAGGTTTAGCTTCAAATCCATGCGAAACAAATGATTTAGCTACAAATACGTGCGATATAAGTGATATAGCTTCAAATGCTGGCGAAATAAACGAGTTAGCTTCAAATCCATGCGAAACACATGATGTAGCTTCAAATCAATGCGATGTAGAAGGTTCAGCTACAAATCCATGTGAAACAAATGCTTTAACTTCAAATACTTGCGATATAAGTGATATATTTTCAAATTCCGGCGAAATAAACGAGTTAGCTTCAAATCCATGCGAATCACATGATGTAGCTTCAAACCAATGCTATGTAGAAGGTTTATCTTCAAATCCATGCGAATCAAATGATTTAGCTTCAAATACTTTCGATATAAGTGATACAGTTCCAAATTCTGTCGAAATAAACGAGATAGCTTCAAACCCATGCGAAAACCACGATGTGGCATGAAATTAATGCGATGTGGAAGGTTTAGCTTCAAATCCATGCGAAACAAATGGTTTAGCTACAAATACTTGCGATACAAGTGATATAGCTTCAAATGCTGGCGAAATAAACGAGTTGGCTTCAAATCCATGCGAAACACATGTTGTAGCATCAAATCATTGCGATGTAGAAGGCTTAGCTTCAAATCCATGCGAAAGAAATGCTTTAGCTTCAAATACTTGCGATATAAGTGATATAGTTTCAAATTCTGGCTAAATAAACGAGTTAGCTTCAAATCCATGCGGAACTCATGATGTAGCTTCAAATCAATGCCATGTATAAGGTTTAGCTTCAAATCCATGCGAAACAAATGATTTAGCTTCAAATACTTGCGTTATAAGTGATATAGCTTCAAATGCTGACGAAATAATCGAGTTAGCTTCAACTCCATGCGAAACCAATGATGTAGCTTCAAATCAATGCGATGTAGATGGTTTAGAATCAAATCCATGCGAAACAAATGATTTAGCTTCAAATACTTGCGATATAAGTGATATCGCTTCAAATCATGCCGAAATAAACGAGATAGCTTCAAATCCATGCGAAACCCTCGATGTAGCTTCAAATTAATGCGATGTAGAAGGTTTAGCATCAAATCCATGCGAAAGAAATGATTTAGCTACAAATACTTGCGATATAAGTGATATAGCTTCAAATGCTGGCGAAAAAAATGAGTGGGCTTCAAATCCATGCGAAACACATGTTGTAGCATCAAATCAATGCAATGTAGAAGGTTTGGCTTGAAATCAATGCGAAAGAAATGCTTTAGCTTCAAATACTTGCGATATAAGTGATGTAGCTTCAAATGCAGGCGAATAAACGAGTTCGCTTCAAATCCATGCGAAACACATGATGTAGCTTCAAATCAAAACGATGAAGATGGTTTAGAATCAAATCCATGCGAAACAAATGATTTAGCTACAAATACGTGCGATATAAGTGATATAGCTTAAAATGCTGGCGAAATAAACGAGTTGGCTTCAAATCCATGCGAAACACATGTTGTAGCATCAAATCAATGCGATGTAGAAGGTTTAGCTTCAAATCCATGCGAAAGAAATGATTCAGATACAAATACATGCGACATAAGTGATATAGCTTCAAATACTTGCGATATAAGTGATGTAGCTTCAAATGCTGGCGAAATAAACGAGTTTTCTTCAAATCCATGCGAAACACATGATGTAGGTTCAAATCAAAGCGATGTAGAAGGATTGGTTTCATATCCATGTTAAACAAATGATCTTGATTCAAATACTTGCGATATAAGTGACATAGCTTCAAATGCTGGCGAAATAAACATGTTAGCTCAAAATCCATGCGAAACACATGATGTAGCTTCAAACCAATGCTATGTAGAAGGTTTATCTTCAAATCCATGCGAATCAAATGATTTAGCTTCAAATACTTGCGATATAAGTGATACAGTTCCAAATTCTGTCGAAATAAACGAGATAGCTTCAAACCCATGCGAAAACCACGATGTAGCATGAAATTAATGCGATGTGGAAGGTTTAGCTTCAAATCCATGCGAAACAAATGGTTTAGCTACAAATACTTGCGATACAAGTGATATAGCTTCAAATGCTGGCGAAATAAACGAGTTGGCTTCAAATCCATGCGAAACACATGTTGTAGCATCAAATCATTGCGATGTAGAAGGCTTAGCTTCAAATCCATGCGAAAGAAATGCTTTAGCTTCAAATACTTGCGATATAAGTGATATAGTTTCAAATTCTGGCTAAATAAACGAGTTAGCTTCAAATCCATGCGGAACTCATGATGTAGCTTCAAATCAATGCCATGTATAAGGTTTAGCTTCAAATCCATGCGAAACAAATGATTTAGCTTCAAATACTTGCGTTATAAGTGATATAGCTTCAAATGCTGACGAAATAATCGAGTTAGCTTCAACTCCATGCGAAACCAATGATGTAGCTTCAAATCAATGCGATGTAGATGGTTTAGAATCAAATCCATGCGAAACAAATGATTTAGCTTCAAATACTTGCGATATAAGTGATATCGCTTCAAATCATGCCGAAATAAACGAGATAGCTTCAAATCCATGCGAAACCCTCGATGTAGCTTCAAATTAATGCGATGTAGAAGGTTTAGCATCAAATCCATGCGAAAGAAATGATTTAGCTACAAATACTTGCGATATAAGTGATATAGCTTCAAATGCTGGCGAAAAAAATGAGTGGGCTTCAAATCCATGCGAAACACATGTTGTAGCATCAAATCAATGCAATGTAGAAGGTTTGGCTTGAAATCAATGCGAAACAAATGATTTAGCTTCAAATACTTGCGATATAAGTGATATAGCTTCAAATGCTGACGAAATAAACGAGTTAGCTTCAAAGCCATGCGAAACACATGATGTAGCTTCAAATCAATGCGATGTAGAAGGTTCAGCTACAAATCCATGTGAAACAAATGATTTAGCTTCAAATACTTGCGATATAAATGATATAGTTTCAAATGCTGACGAAATAATCGAGTTAGCTTCAAATCCATGCGGAACACATGATGTAGCTTCAAATCAAAACGATGAAGATGGTTTAGAATCAAATCCATGCGAAACAAATGATTTAGCTACAAATACGAGCGATATAAGTGATATAGCTTAAAATGCTGGCGAAATAATCGAGTTAGCTTCAAATCCATGCGGAACACATGATGTAGCTTCAAATCAATGCGAGGTAGAAGGTTTTGCGTGAAATCCATGCGAAACAAATGACTTAGCTTCAACTACTTGCGATATAAGTGATATAACTTCAAATGCTGGCGAAATAAACGAGTTCGCTTCAAATCCATACGAAACACATGATGTAGCTTCAAATCAAAACGATGAAGATGGTTTAGAATCAAATCCATGCGAAACAAATGATTTAGCTACAAATACGAGCGATATAAGTGATATAGCTTAAAATGCTGGCGAAATAAACGAGTTGCCTTCAAATCCATGCGAAACCCACGATGTAGCTTCAAATTAATGCGATGTAGAAGGTTTAGCTACAAATTCATGCGAAACAAATGATTTAGCTACAAATACTTGCGATATAAGTGACATAGCTTCAAATGCTGGCGAAATAAACGAGTTGCCTTCAAATCCATGCGAAACACATGTTGTATCATCAAATCAATGCGATGTAGAAAGCTTAGCTTCAAATCCATGCGAAAGAAATGCTTTAGCTTCGAATACTTGCGATATAAGTGGTGTAGCTTCAAATGCAGGCGAAATAAACGAGTTCGCTTCAAATCCATACGAAACACATGATGTAGCTTCAAATCAAAACGATGAAGATGGTTTAGAATCAAATCCATGCGAAACAAATGATTTAGCTACAAATACGAGCGATATAAGTGATATAGCTTAAAATGCTGGCGAAATAAACGAGTTAGCTTCAACTCCATGCGAAACCAATGATGTAGCTTCAGATCAATACGATGTTGAAGCTTTAATTTCAGTTCCATGTGTAGCAAGCGATATAAGTTGACTAGCGTCAAATGCTGGCGAAATAATCGAGATAGCATCAAATCCATGCGAACCACATGATGTAGCTTCAAATCACTGCTATGTAGAAGGTTTAGCTTCAAATGCATGCGAATCAAATGATTCAGATTCAAATACATGCGACATAAGTGATATAGCTTCAAATACTTGCGATATAAGTGATGTAGCTTCAAATGCTCGCGAAATAAACGAGTTTTCTTCAAATCCATGCGAAACACATGTTGTAGCATCAAATCAATGCGATGTAGAAGGTTTAGCTTCAAATCCATGCGTATGAAATGCTTTAGCATCAAATACTTGCGATATAAGTGATACAGTTTCAAATCCTGGCGAAATAAACGAGATAGCTTCAAACCCATGCGAAAACCACGATGTAGCATGAAATTAATGCGATGTGGAAGGTTTAGCTTCAAATCCATGCGAAACAAATGATTTAGCTACAAATACTTGCGATACAAGTGATATAGCTTCAAATGCTGGCGAAATAAACGAGTTGGCTTCAAATCCATGCGAAACACATGTTGTAGCATCAAATCATTGCGATGTAGAAGGCTTAGCTTCAAATCCATGCGAAACAAATGATTTAGCTACAAATACGTGCGATATAAGTGATATAGCTTAAAATGCTGGCGAAATAAACGAGTTGGCTTCAAATCCATGCGAAACACATGTTGTAGCATCAAATCAATGCGATGTAGAAGGTTTAGCTTCAAATCCATGCGAAAGAAATGATTCAGATACAAATACATGCGACATAAGTGATATAGCTTCAAATACTTGCGATATAAGTGATGTAGCTTCAAATGCTGGCGAAATAAACGAGTTTTCTTCAAATCCATGCGAAACACATGATGTAGGTTCAAATCAAAGCGATGTAGAAGGATTGGTTTCATATCCATGTTAAACAAATGATCTTGATTCAAATACTTGCGATATAAGTGACATAGCTTCAAATGCTGGCGAAATAAACATGTTAGCTCCAAATCCATGCGAAACACATGATGTAGCTTCAAATCAATGCGATGTAGATGGTTTAGAATCAAATCCATGCGAAACAAATTATTTAGCTTCAAATACTTGCGATATAAGTGATATCGCTTCAAATGATGGCGAAATAAACGAGTTAGCTTCAAATCCATGCGAATCACTTGATGTAGCTTCAGATCAGTGCTATGTAGAAGGTTTAGCTTCAAATCCATGCGAAACAAATGATTTAGCTACAAATACGTGCGATATAAGTGATATAGCTTCAAATGCTGGCGAAATAAACGAGTTAGCTTCAAATCCATGCGAAACACATGATGTAGCTTCAAATCAATGCGATGTAGAAGGTTCAGCTACAAATCCATGTGAAACAAATGCTTTAACTTCAAATACTTGCGATATAAGTGATATATTTTCAAATTCCGGCGAAATAAACGAGTTAGCTTCAAATCCATGCGAATCACATGATGTAGCTTCAAACCAATGCTATGTAGAAGGTTTATCTTCAAATCCATGCGAATCAAATGATTTAGCTTCAAATACTTGCGATATAAGTGATACAGTTCCAAATTCTGTCGAAATAAACGAGATAGCTTCAAACCCATGCGAAAACCACGATGTAGCATGAAATTAATGCGATGTGGAAGGTTTAGCTTCAAATCCATGCGAAACAAATGGTTTAGCTACAAATACTTGCGATACAAGTGATATAGCTTCAAATGCTGGCGAAATAAACGAGTTGGCTTCAAATCCATGCGAAACACATGTTGTAGCATCAAATCATTGCGATGTAGAAGGCTTAGCTTCAAATCCATGCGAAAGAAATGCTTTAGCTTCAAATACTTGCGATATAAGTGATATAGTTTCAAATTCTGGCTAAATAAACGAGTTAGCTTCAAATCCATGCGGAACTCATGATGTAGCTTCAAATCAATGCCATGTATAAGGTTTAGCTTCAAATCCATGCGAAACAAATGATTTAGCTTCAAATACTTGCGTTATAAGTGATATAGCTTCAAATGCTGACGAAATAATCGAGTTAGCTTCAACTCCATGCGAAACCAATGATGTAGCTTCAAATCAATGCGATGTAGATGGTTTAGAATCAAATCCATGCGAAACAAATGATTTAGCTTCAAATACTTGCGATATAAGTGATATCGCTTCAAATCATGCCGAAATAAACGAGATAGCTTCAAATCCATGCGAAACCCTCGATGTAGCTTCAAATTAATGCGATGTAGAAGGTTTAGCATCAAATCCATGCGAAAGAAATGATTTAGCTACAAATACTTGCGATATAAGTGATATAGCTTCAAATGCTGGCGAAAAAAATGAGTGGGCTTCAAATCCATGCGAAACACATGTTGTAGCAACAAATCAATGCAATGTAGAAGGTTTGGATTGAAATCGATGCGAAACAAATGATTTAGCTTCAAATACTTGCGATATAAGTGATATAGCTTCAAATGCTGACGAAATAAACGAGTTAGCTTCAAAGCCATGCGAAACACATGATGTAGCTTCAAATCAATGCGATGTAGAAGGTTCAGCTACAAATCCATGTGAAACAAATGATTTAGCTTCAAATACTTGCGATATAAATGATATAGTTTCAAATTCTGGCGAAATAATCGAGTTAGCTTCAAATCCATGCGGAACACATGATGTAGCTTCAAATCAATGCGAGGTAGAAGGTTTTGCGTGAAATCCATGCGAAACAAATGACTTAGCTTCAACTACTTGCGATATAAGTGATATAACTTCAAATGCTGGCGAAATAAACGAGTTCGCTTCAAATCCATACGAAACACATGATGTAGCTTCAAATCAAAACGATGAAGATGGTTTAGAATCAAATCCATGCGAAACAAATGATTTAGCTACAAATACGAGCGATATAAGTGATATATCTTAAAATGCTGGCGAAATAAACGAGTTGCCTTCAAATCCATGCGAAACCCACGATGTAGCTTCAAATTAATGCGATGTAGAAGGTTTAGCTACAAATTCATGCGAAACAAATGATTTAGCTACAAATACTTGCGATATAAGTGACATAGCTTCAAATGCTGGCGAAATAAACGAGTTGCCTTCAAATCCATGCGAAACACATGTTGTAGCATCAAATCAATGCGATGTAGAAAGCTTAGCTTCAAATCCATGCGAAAGAAATGCTTTAGCTTCGAATACTTGCGATATAAGTGGTGTAGCTTCAAATGCAGGCGAAATAAACGAGTTCGCTTCAAATCCAAACGAAACACATGATGTAGCTTCAAATCAAAACGATGAAGATGGTTTAGAATCAAATCCATGCGAAACAAATGATTTAGCTACAAATACGAGCGATATAAGTGATATAGCTTAAAATGCTGGCGAAATAAACGAGTTAGCTTCAACTCCATGCGAAACCAATGATGTAGCTTCAGATCAATACGATGTTGAAGCTTTAATTTCAGTTCCATGTGTAGCAAGCGATATAAGTTGACTAGCGTCAAATGCTGGCGAAATAATCGAGTTAGCATCAAATCCATGCGAATCACATGATGTAGCTTCAAATCACTGCTATGTAGAAGGTTTAGCTTCAAATGCATGCGAATCAAATGATTCAGATTCAAATACATGCGACATAAGTGATATAGCTTCAAATACTTACGATATAAGTGATGTAGCTTCAAATGCTCGCGAAATAAACGAGTTTTCTTCAAATCCATGCGAAACACATGTTGTAGCATCAAATCAATGCGATGTAGAAGGTTTAGCTTCAAATCCATGCGAAAGAAATGCTTTAGCATCAAATACTTGCGATATAAGTGATACAGTTTCAAATCCTGGCGAAATAAACGAGATAGCTTCAAACCCATGCGAAAACCACGATGTAGCATGAAATTAATGCGATGTGGAAGGTTTAGCTTCAAATCCATGCGAAACAAATGATTTAGCTACAAATACTTGCGATACAAGTGATATAGCTTCAAATGCTGGCGAAATAAACGAGTTGGCTTCAAATCCATGCGAAACACATGTTGTAGCATCAAATCATTGCGATGTAGAAGGCTTAGCTTCAAATCCATGCGAAAGAAATGCTTTAGCTTCAAATACTTGCGATGTAAGTGATGTAGCTTCAAATGCAGGCGAATAAACGAGTTCGCTTCAAATCCATGCGAAACACATGATGTAGCTTCAAATCAAAACGATGAAGATGGTTTAGAATCAAATCCATGCGAAACAAATGATTTAGCTACAAATACGTGCGATATAAGTGATATAGCTTAAAATGCTGGCGAAATAAACGAGTTGGCTTCAAATCCATGCGAAACACATGTTGTAGCATCAAATCAATGCGATGTAGAAGGTTTAGCTTCAAATCCATGCGAAAGAAATGATTCAGATACAAATACATGCGACATAAGTGATATAGCTTCAAATACTTGCGATATAAGTGATGTAGCTTCAAATGCTGGCGAAATAAACGAGTTTTCTTCAAATCCATGCGAAACACATGATGTAGGTTCAAATCAAAGCGATGTAGAAGGATTGGTTTCATATCCATGTTAAACAAATGATCTTGATTCAAATACTTGCGATATAAGTGACATAGCTTCAAATGCTGGCGAAATAAACATGTTAGCTCCAAATCCATGCGAAACACATGATGTAGCTTCAAATCAATGCGATGTAGATGGTTTAGAATCAAATCCATGCGAAACAAATTATTTAGCTTCAAATACTTGCGATATAAGTGATATCGCTTCAAATGATGGCGAAATAAACGAGTTAGCTTCAAATCCATGCGAATCACTTGATGTAGCTTCAGATCAGTGCTATGTAGAAGGTTTAGCTTCAAATCCATGCGAAACAAATGATTTAGCTACAAATACGTGCGATATAAGTGATATAGCTTAAAATGCTGGCGAAATAAACGAGTTGTCTTCAAATCCATGCGAAACACATGTTGTAGCATCAAATCAATGCGATGTAGAAGGTTTAGCTTCAAATCCATGCGAAAGAAATGCTTTAACTTCAAATACTTGCGATATAAGTGATATAGTTTCAAATTCTGGCGAAATAAACGAGTTAGCTTCAAATCCATGCGAATCACATGATGTAGCTTCAAATCAATGCTATGTAGAAGGTTTATCTTCAAATACATGCGAATCAAATGATTTAGCTTCAAATACTTGCGATATAAGTGATATAGCTTCAAATACTTGCGATATAAGTGATGTAGCTTCAAATGCTGGCGAAATAATCGAGTTTCCTTCAAATCCATGCGAAACACATGATGTAGGTTCAAATCAAAGCGATGTAGAAGGATTGGTTTCAAATCCATGTTAAACAAATGATCTTGATTCAAATACTTGCGATATAAGTGACATAGCTTCAAATGCTGGCGAAATAAACATGTTAGCTCCAAATCCATGCGAAACACATGATGTAGCTTCAAATCAATGCGATGTAGATGGTTTAGAATCAAATCCATGCGAAACACATGATTTAGCTTCAAATACTTGCGATATAAGTGATGTCGCTTCAAATGATGGCGAAATAAACGAGATAGCTTCAAATCCATGCGAAACCCACGATGTAGCTTCAAATTAATGCGATGTAGAAGGTTTAGCTTCAAATCCATGCGAAACAAATGATTTAGCTACAAATACTTGCGATATAAGTGATATAGCTTCAATTGCTGGCGAAAAAAAATGAGTGGGCATCAAACCCATGCGAAAACCACGATGTAGCATAAAATTAATGCGATGTGGAAGGTTTAGCTTCAAATCCATGCGAAACAAATGATTTAGCTACAAATACTTGCGATGTAAGTGATATAGCTTCAAATGCTGGCGAAATAAACGAGTTAGCTTCAAATCCATGCGAAACACATGATGTAGCTTCAAATCAATGCGATGTAGAAGGTTCAGCTACAAATCCATGTGAAACAAATGCTTTAACTTCAAATACTTGCGATATAAGTGATATATTTTCAAATTCCGGCGAAATAAACGAGTTAGCTTCAAATCCATGCGAATCACATGATGTAGCTTCAAACCAATGCTATGTAGAAGGTTTATCTTCAAATCCATGCGAATCAAATGATTTAGCTTCAAATACTTGCGATATAAGTGATACAGTTCCAAATTCTGTCGAAATAAACGAGATAGCTTCAAACCCATGCGAAAACCACGATGTAGCATGAAATTAATGCGATGTGGAAGGTTTAGCTTCAAATCCATGCGAAACAAATGGTTTAGCTACAAATACTTGCGATACAAGTGATATAGCTTCAAATGCTGGCGAAATAAACGAGTTGGCTTCAAATCCATGCGAAACACATGTTGTAGCATCAAATCATTGCGATGTAGAAGGCTTAGCTTCAAATCCATGCGAAAGAAATGCTTTAGCTTCAAATACTTGCGATATAAGTGATATAGTTTCAAATTCTGGCTAAATAAACGAGATAGCTTCAAATCCATGCGGAACTCATGATGTAGCTTCAAATCAATGCCATGTATAAGGTTTAGCTTCAAATCCATGCGAAACAAATGATTTAGCTTCAAATACTTGCGTTATAAGTGATATAGCTTCAAATGCTGACGAAATAATCGAGTTAGCTTCAACTCCATGCGAAACCAATGATGTAGCTTCAAATCAATGCGATGTAGATGGTTTAGAATCAAATCCATGCGAAACAAATGATTTAGCTTCAAATACTTGCGATATAAGTGATATCGCTTCAAATCATGCCGAAATAAACGAGATAGCTTCAAATCCATGCGAAACCCACGATGTAGCTTCAAATTAATGCGATGTAGAAGGTTTAGCATCAAATCCATGCGAAAGAAATGATTTAGCTACAAATACTTGCGATATAAGTGATATAGCTTCAAATGCTGGCGAAAAAAATGAGTGGGCTTCAAATCCATGCGAAACACATGTTGTAGCATCAAATCAATGCAATGTAGAAGGTTTGGCTTGAAATCAATGCGAAACAAATGATTTAGCTTCAAATACTTGCGATATAAGTGATATAGCTTCAAATGCTGACGAAATAAACGAGTTAGCTTCAAAGCCATGCGAAACACATGATGTAGCTTCAAATCAATGCGATGTAGAAGGTTCAGCTACAAATCCATGTGAAACAAATGATTTAGCTTCAAATACTTGCGATATAAGTGATATAGTTTCAAATTCTGGCGATATAATCGAGTTAGCTTCAAATCCATGCGGAACACATAATGTAGCTTCAAATCAATGCGAGGTAGAAGGTTTTGCGTGAAATCCATGCGAAACAAATGACTTAGCTTCAACTACTTGCGATATAAGTGATATAACTTCAAATGCTGGCGAAATAAACGAGATAGCTTCAAACCCATGCGAAAACCACGATGTAGCATAAAATTAATGCGATGTGGAAGGTTTAGCTTCAAATACATGCGAAACAAATGATTTATCTACAAATACTTGCGATGTAAGTGATATAGCTTAAAATGCTGGCGAAATAAACGAGTTAGCTTCAAATCCATGCGAAACACATGATGTAGCTTCAAATCAATGCGATGTAGAAGGTTCAGCTACAAATCCATGTGAAACAAATGCTTTAACTGCAAATACTTGCGATATAAGTGATATAGTTTCAAATTCTGGCGAAATAAACGAGTTAGCTTCAAATCCATGCGAATCACATGATGTAGCTTCAAACCAATGCTATGTAGAAGGTTTATCTTCAAATCCATGCGAATCAAATGATTTAGCTTCAAATACTTGCGATATAAGTGATACAGTTCCAAATTCTGTCGAAATAAACGAGATAGCTTCAAACCCATGCGAAAACCACGATGTAGCATGAAATTAATGCGATGTGGAAGGTTTAGCTTCAAATCCATGCGAAACAAATGGTTTAGCTACAAATTCTTGCGATACAAGTGATATAGCTTCAAATGCTGGCGAAATAAACGAGTTGGCTTCAAATCCATGCGAAACATATGTTGTAGCATCAAATCATTGCGATGTAGAAGGTTTAGCTTCAAATCCATGCGAAAGAAATGCTTTAATTTCAAATACTTGCGATATAAGTGATATAGCTTCAAATTCTGGCGAAATAAACGAGTTAGCTTCAAATCCATGCGAATCACATGATGTAGCTTCAAATCAATGCTATGTAGAAGGTTTATCTTCAAATACATGCGAATCAAATGATTTAGCTTCAAATACTTGCGATATAAGTGATATAGCTTCAAATACTTGCGATATAAGTGATGTAGCTTCAAATGCTGGCGAAATAATCGAGTTTCCTTCAAATCCATGCGAAACACATGATGTAGGTTCAAATCAAAGCGATGTAGAAGGATTGGTTTCAAATCCATGTTAAACAAATCATCTTGATTCAAATACTTGCGATATAAGTGACATAGCTTCAAATGCTGGCGAAATAAACATGTTAGCTCCAAATCCATGCGAAACACATGATGTAGCTTCAAATCAATGCGATGTAGATGGTTTAGAATCAAATCCATGCGAAACACATGATTTAGCTTCAAATACTTGCGATATAAGTGATGTCGCTGCAAATGATGGCGAAATAAACGAGATAGCTTCAAATCCATGCGAAACCCACGATGTAGCTTCAAATTAATGCGATGTAGAAGGTTTAGCTTCAAATCCATGCGAAACAAATGATTTAGCTACAAATACTTGCGATATAAGTGATATAGCTTCAATTGCTGGCGAAAAAAAATGAGTGGGCTTCAAATCCATGCGAAACACATGTTGTAGCATCAAATCAATGCGATGTAGAAGGTTTGGCTTGAAATCAATGCGAAACAAATGATTTAGCTTCAAATACTTGCGATATAAGTGATATAGCTTCAAATGCTGACGAAATAAACGAGTTAGCTTCAAAGCCATGCGAAACACATGATGTAGCTTCAAATCAATGCGATGTAGAAGGTTGAGCTACAAATCCATGTGAAACAAATGATTTAGCTTCAAATACTTGCGATATAAGTGATATAGTTTCAAATTCTGGCGAAATAATCGAGTTAGCTTCAAATCCATGCGGAACACATGATGTAGCATCAAATCAATGCGATGTAGAAGGTCTAGCTTCAAATCCATGAGAAACAAATGGTTTAGCTACAAATACTTGCGATACAAGTGATATAGCTTCCAATGCTGGCGAAATAAACGAGTTGGCTTCAAATCCATGCGAAACACATGTTGTAGCATCAAATCATTGCGATTTAGAAGGCTTAGCTTCAAATCCATGCGAAAGAAATGCTTTAGCTTCAAATACTTGCGATATAAGTGATATAGTTTCAAATTCTGGCTAAATAAACGAGTTAGCTTCAAATCCATGCGGAACTCATGATGTAGCTTCAAATCAATGCCATGTATAAGGTTTAGCTTCAAATCCATGCGAAACAAATGATTTAGCTTCAAATACTTGCGTTATAAGTGATATAGCTTCAAATGCTGACGAAATAATCGAGTTAGCTTCAACTCCATGCGAAACCAATGATGTAGCTTCAAATCAATGCGATGTAGATGGTTTAGAATCAAATCCATGCGAAACAAATGATTTAGCTTCAAATACTTGCGATATAAGTGATATCGCTTCAAATCATGCCGAAATAAACGAGATAGCTTCAAATCCATGCGAAACCCACGATGTAGCTTCAAATTAATGCGATGTAGAAGGTTTAGCATCAAATCCATGCGAAAGAAATGATTTAGCTACAAATACTTGCGATATAAGTGATATAGCTTCAAATGCTGGCGAAAAAAATGAGTGGGCTTCAAATCCATGCGAAACACATGTTGTAGCATCAAATCAATGCAATGTAGAAGGTTTGGCTTGAAATCAATGCGAAACAAATGATTTAGCTTCAAATACTTGCGATATAAGTGATATAGCTTCAAATGCTGACGAAATAAACGAGTTAGCTTCAAAGCCATGCGAAACACATGATGTAGCTTCAAATCAATGCGATGTAGAAGGTTCAGCTACAAATCCATGTGAAACAAATGATTTAGCTTCAAATACTTGCGATATAAGTGACATAGCTTCAAATGCTGGCGAAATAAACGAGTTGCCTTCAAATCCATGCGAAACACATGTTGTAGCATCACATCAATGCGATGTAGAAGGCTTAGCTTCAAATCCATGCGAAAGAAATGCTTTAGCTTCGAATACTTGCGATATAAGTGGTGTAGCTTCAAATGCAGGCGAAATAAACGAGTTAGCTTCAAATCCATGCGGAATACATGATGTAGCTTCAAATCAAAGCGATGAAGATGGTTTAGAATCAAATCCATGCGAAACAAATGATTTAGCTACAAATACGTGCGATATAAGTGATATAGCTTAAAATGCTGGCGAAATAAACGAGTTGTCTTCAAATCCATGCGAAACACATGTTGTAGCATCAAATCAATGCGATGTAGAAGGTTTATCTTCAAATCCATGCGAATCAAATGATTTAGCTTCAAATACTTGCGATATAAGTGATACAGTTTCAAATTCTGGCGAAATAAACGAGATAGCTTCAAACCCATGCGAAAACCACGATGTAGCATAAAATTAATGCGATGTGGAAGGTTTAGCTTCAAATCCATGCGAAACAAATGATTTAGCTACAAATACTTGCGATGTAAGTGATATAGCTTAAAATGCTGACGAAATAAACGAGTTAGCTTCAAATCCATGCGAAACACATGATGTAGCTTCAAATCAATGCGATGTAGAAGGTTTAGCTTCAAATCCATGCGAAAGAAATGCTTTAACTTCAAATACTTGCGATATAAGTGATATAGCTTCAAATTCTGGCGAAATAAACGAGTTAGCTTCAAATCCATGCGAATCACATGATGTAGCTTCAAATCAATGCGATGTAGCTGGTTTAGATTCAAATCCATGCGAAAGAAATGATTTAGCTACAAATACTTGCGATATAAGTGATGTAGCTTCAAATGCTGGCGAAATAAACGAGTTAGCTTCAAATCCATGCGAATCACATGACGTAGCATCAAATCAAGGCGATGTGGAAGGTTTAGCTTCAAATCCATGCGATCTACAATATTTAGCTTCAAATCCATGCGAAACAAATGATTTGGCTTCAAATACTTACGGTATATGTGATATAGCTTCAAATGCTGGCGAAATAAACAAGATAGCTTCAAATCCATGCGAAACCCAAGATGTAGCTTCAAATTAATGCGATATAGAAGGTTTAGCTACAAATCCATGCGAAAGAAATGCTTTGGCTTCAAATACTTGCGATATAAGTGATGCAGCTTCAAATACAGGCGAAACAAACGAGTTAGCTACAAATCCATGAGGAACATATGATATAGCTTCAAATCAATGCGATCTATAAGGTATAGCTTCAATTCCATGCGAAACAAATGATTTAGCTTCAAATACTTGCGATATAAGTGATATAGCTTCAAATTCTGGCGAAATAAACGCCAAGCTCCAAATCCATGCGATACACATGATGTAGCTTCAAATCAATGCAATGTGTAAGGTTTAGCTTCAAATCAATGCGATGTATAAGGTTTAGCTTCAAATCCATGCGAAACAAATGATTTAGCTACAAATACTTGTGATATACATGATTTAGATTCAACTGCATGCGAAACTAACGAGTTAGCTTCAAATCCAAGCGAAACACATGATGTATCTTCAAATTAATGCGATGTAGATGGTTCAGCTACGAATCCATGTGAAACAAATGATTTAGCTTCAAATACTTGCGATATAAGTGATATAGTTTCAAATTCTGGCGAAATAAACGAGTTAGCTTCAAATCCATGCGAAACACATGTTGTAGCATCAAATCAATGCGATGTAGAAGGTTTAGCTTCAAATCCATGCGAAAGAAATGCTTTAGCTTCAAATACTTGCGATATAAGTGATGTAGTTTCAAATGCAGGCGAAATAAACGAGTTAGCTTCAAATCCATGCGGAACACATGATGTAGATTCAAATACTTGCGATATAAGTGATATAGTTTCAAATGTTGGCGAAATAATCGAGTTAGCTTCAAATCCATGCGAAACACATGATGTAACTTCAAATCAATGCGATGTAAGAAGGTTTGGCTTCAGATCCACGGGAAACAAATGATTTAGCTTTAAATACTTGCGATATAAGTGATATAGATTCAAATGCAGGCGAAATAAACGATTTAGCTTCAAATCCATGCGGAACACATGATGTACCTTCAAATCAATGCAATGTGTAAGGTTTAGCATCAAATATATGCGATGAATAAGGTTTAGCTTCATATCCATGCGAAACAAATGATTTAGCCTCAAATACTTGCGATATAAGTGATATAGCTTCAAATTCCGGCGAAATAATCGAGTTAGTTACAAATCCATGCGAAACCAATGATGTAACTTCAGATCAATGCGATGTTGAAGGTTTAAATTCAAATCCATGTGTAGCAAGCGTCAAATACTTGCGATATAAGATGTCTAGCATCAAATGCTGGCGAAATAATCGAGTTATCTTCAAATCGATGCGAATCACATGATGTAGCTTCAAATCAATGCGATGTAGTAGGATTATCTTCAAATCCAGGCGAAACAAATGATTTAGCTTCAAATACTTGTCAAACAAAGGA
Source organism: Megalopta genalis (assembly GCF_051020955.1). Lineage (NCBI taxonomy): Eukaryota > Metazoa > Arthropoda > Insecta > Hymenoptera > Halictidae > Megalopta > Megalopta genalis. The sequence goes on along the minus strand of NW_027477726.1, from coordinate 27,589 downwards.
GTTAGCTTCAAATTCATACGAAACACATGATGTAGCTTCAAATCAATGCGATGTAGAAGGTTTAGCTTCAAATCCATGCGAATCAAATGATTTAGCTTCAAATACTTGCGATATATGTGATATAGCTTCAAATGCTGGCGAAATAGACGAGTTGGCTTCAAATCCATGCGGAACACATGGTGTAGCTTCAAATCAATGCGATGTAGCTGGTTTAGATTCAAATCCATGCGAAACAAATGATTTAGCTTCAAATACTTGCGATATAAGTGATATATCTTCAAATGTTGGCGAAATAATCGAGTTAGCTTCAAATCCATGCGAAACACATGACGTAGCTTCAAATCAATGCGATGTAGAAGGATTAGCTACAAATCCATGCGAAACAAATGATTTAGCTTCAAATACTTGCGATATAATTGATATATTTTCAAATTATGGCGAAATAATCGAGTTACCTTCAAATACATGCGATGTAGAAGGTTTCGCTTCAGATCTACGGGAAACAAATGATTTAGCTTAAATACTTGCGATATAAGTTGTCTAGCATCAAAAGCTGGCGAAATAATCGAGTTAGCTTCAAATCCATGCGAATCACATGATGTAGTTTCAAATCAATGCTATGTAGAAGGTTTAACTTCAAATCCAAGCGAAACATATGATGTAACTTCAAATCAATGCGATGTAGAAGGTTTGGCTTCAGATCCACGGGAAAGAAATGATTTAGCTTCAAATACTTGCGATATAAATGATATAGCTTCACATGCTGGCGAAATAACCGAGTTAGATTGAAATGCATACGAAACACATGATGAAGGTTCAAATCAAAGCGATGTAGAAGGATTAGTTTCAAATCCATGTCAAACAAATGGTTTTGATTCAAATACTTGTGATTTACGTGATATAGCTTAGCTTTGCGAAATGCAGGCGAAACAAACGCTTTAGCTTCAAATCCATGCGAATCACATGATGTAGCTTCAAATCAATGCGATCTAGATTGTTTAGCTTCAAATCCATACGAAACAAACGATTTAGCTTCAAATATTTGCGATATAAGTAATATATCTTCAAATGCTGGCGAAATAATCGAGTTAGCTTCAAATCCAAGCGAAACACATGATGTAGCTTCAAATCAATGCGATGTAGTAGGATTATCTTCAAATCCAGGCGAAACATATGATTTAGCTTCAAATACTTGTCAAACAAACGAGTTAGCTTCAAATGCATGCGAAATACATGATGTAGCTTCAAATCAATGCGATGTAGAAAGATTAGCTTTAAGTCCATGCGGAACACATGATGTAGCTTCAAATCAATGCGATGTAGAAGGTTTAGCTTCAAATCCATGCGAAACAAATGATTTAGCTTCAAATACTTGCGATGTACGTGATATAGCTTCAATTGCAGGCGAAACGAACGAGTTAGCTTCAAATCAATGCGAAACACATGATATAAATTCATATCAATGCGTTGTAGATTGTTTAGCTTCAAATCCTTGCGAAACAAATGATTGAGCTTCAAATACTTGCGATGTAAGTGATATAGCTTCAAATGCAGGCGAAACAATCGCTTTAGCTTCAAATCCATGCGAATCACATAATTTAGCTTCAAATTCATGTGAAACACATGATTAGCTTCAAATTCATGCGAAACAAATGATTTAGGTTCAAATACTTGAGATATAAGTGACATAGCTTCAAATGCTGGCGAAATAAACGAGTTAGCTTCAAATAGATGCGAAACACATGATGTAGCTTCAAATCAACGCGATGTAGAAGGTGTAGCAAGTGATTTAACTTCAAATACTTGCAATCTAAGTGGTCTAGTATCAAATGGTTGCGAAATAATCGAGTTAGCTTGAAATCCATGCGAAACACATGAAGTAGCTTCAAATCAATGCGATGTAGAAGGTTTAGCTTCAGATCCATACGAAACAAATGATTTAGCTTCAAATACTTGCGATATAAGTGATATAGCTGCAAATGCTGACGAAATAAACGAGTTACATTCAACTCCATGCGACACACATTATATATCTTCAAATCAAAGCGATGTAGATTGTTTAGCATCAAATCCATGCGGAACTAACGATTTAGCTTCACACACATGCGATATATGTGATATAGCTTCAAATGCTGGCGAAATAGACGAGTTGGCTGCAAATCCATGCGGAACACATGATGTAGTTTCAAATCAATGCGATGTAGCTGGTTTAGATTCAAATCCATGCGAAACAAATGATTTAGCTACAAATATTTGTGATATAAGTAATATAGCTTCAAATGCTGGCGAAATAATCGAGTTTGCATCAAATCCAGGCGAAACACATGATGTAGCTTCAAATCATTGCGATGTAAAAGGATTATCTTCAAATCCAAGCGAAACAAATGATTTAGCTTCAAATACTTGTCAAAGAAAGGAGTTAGCTTCAAATTCATGCGAAACACATGATGTAGCTTCAAATCAATGCGATGTAGAAGGTTTAGCTTCAAATCCATGCGAATCAATTGATTTAGCTTCAAATACTTGCGATATATGTGATATAGCTTCAAATGCTGGCGAAATAAACGAGTAGCTTCAAATCCATGCGAAACCCATGATGTAGCTTCAAATCCATGCGAAACCCATGATGTAGCTTCAAATTAATGCGATGTAGATTGTTTAGCTTCAAGTCCATGCGAAACAAATGATTTAGTTTCAAATACTTGCGCTATAAGTGATATAGCTTCAAATGTTGGCGAAATAATCGAGTTAGCTTCAAATCCATGCGAAACACATGACGTAGCTTCAAATCAATGCGATGTAGAAGGTTTAGCTACAAATCCATGCGAAACAAATGATTCAGCCTCAAATACTTGCGATATAATTGATATAGTTTCAAATTATGCCGAAATAATCGAGTTAGCTTCAAATCCATGCGAACACATGATGTAGCTTCAAATCAATGCGATGTAGTAGGATTATCTTCAAATCCAGGCGAAACAAATGATTTAGCTTCAAATACTTGTCAAACAAAGGAGTTAGCTTCACATCCATGCGAAACACATGATGTAGCTTCAAATAAATGCGATGTAGAAGGTTTAGCTTCAAATCCATGCGAATCAAATGATTTAGCTTCAAATACTTGCGATATATGTGATATAGCTTCAAATGCTGGCGAAATAGACGAGTTGGCTTCAAATCCATGCGGAACACATGGTGTACCTTCAAATCAATGCGATGTAGCTGGTTTAGATTCAAATCCATGCGAAACAAATGATTTAGCTACAAATATTTGTGATATAAGTAATATAGCTTCAAATGCTGGCGAAATAATCGAGTTTGCATCAAATCCAGGCGAAACACATGATGTAGCTTCAAATCATTGCGATGTAATAGGATTATCTTCAAATCCAAGCGAAACAAATGATTTAGCTTCAAATACTTGTCAAAGAAAGGAGTTAGCTTCAAATTCATGCGAAACACATGATGTAGCTTCAAATCAATGCGATGTAGAAGGTTTAGCTACAAATCCATGCGAAACAAATGATTCAGCCTCAAATACTTGCGATATAATTGATATAGTTTCAAATTATGCCGAAATAATCGAGTTAGCTTCAAATCCATGCGAACACATGATGTAGCTTCAAATCAATGCGATGTAGTAGGATTATCTTCAAATCCAGGCGAAGCAAATGATTTAGCTTCAAATACTTGTCAAACAAAGGAGTTAGCTTCAAATTCATGCGAAACACATGATGTAGCTTCAAATCAATGCGATGTAGAAGGTTTAGCTTCAAATCCATGCGAATCAAATGATTTAGCTTCAAATACTTGCGATATATGTGATATAGCTTCAAATGCTGGCGAAATAGACGAGTTGGCTTCAAATCCATGCGGAACACATGGTGTAGCTTCAAATCAATGCGATGTAGCTGGTTTAGATTCAAATCCATGCGAAACAAATGATTTAGCTTCAAATACTTGCGATATAAGTGATATATCTTCAAATGTTGGCGCAATAATCGAGTTAGCTTCAAATCCATGCGAAACACATGACGTAGCTTCAAATCAATGCGATGTAGAAGGATTAGCTACAAATCCATGCGAAACAAATGATTTAGCTTCAAATACTTGCGATATAATTGATATATTTTCAAATAATGGCGAAATAATCGAGTTACCTTCAAATACATGCGATGTAGAAGGTTTCGCTTCAGATCTACGGGAAACAAATGATTTAGCTTAAATACTTGCGATATAAGTTGTCTAGCATCAAATGCTGGCGTAATAATCGAGTTAGCTTCAAATCCATGCGAAACACATGACGTAGTTTCAAATCAATGCTATGTAGAAGGTTTAACTTCAAATCCAAGCGAAACATATGATGTAACTTCAAATCAATGCGATGTAGAAGGTTTGGCTTCAGATCCACGGGAAAGAAATGATTTAGCTTCAAATACTTGCGATATAAATGATATAGCTTCACATGCTGGCGAAATAACCGAGTTAGATTGAAATGCATACGAAACACATGATGAAGGTTCAAATCAAAGCGATGTAGAAGGATTAGTTTCAAATCCATGTCAAACAAATGGTTTTGATTCAAATACTTGTGATTTACGTGATATAGCTTCAAATGCAGGCGAAACAAACGCTTTAGCTTCAAATCCATGCGAATCACATGATGTAGCTTCAAATCAATGCGATCTAGATTGTTTAGCTTCAAATCCATACGAAACAAACGATTTAGCTTCAAATATTTGCGATATAAGTAATATAGCTTCAAATGCTGGCGAAATAATCGAGTTAGCTTCAAATCCAAGCGAAACACATGATGTAGCTTCAAATCAATGCGATGTAGTAGGATTATCTTCAAATCCAGGCGAAACATATGATTTAGCTTCAAATACTTGTCAAACAAACGAGTTAGCTTCAAATGCATGCGAAATACATGATGTAGCTTCAAATCAATGCGATGTAGAAAGATTAGCTTTAAGTCCATGCGAAACACATGATGTAGCTTCAAATCAATGCGATGTAGAAGGTTTAGCTTCAAATCCATGCGAAACAAATGATTTAGCTTCAAATTCATGCGAAATTCATGGTTTAGCTTCAAATACATGCGAAACAAATGATTTAGCTTGAAATACTTGCGATATAAGTGATATAGCTTCAAATGTTGGCGAAATAAACGATTTAGCTTCAAATTCATGCGAAACACATGATGTAGCGTCAAATCAATGCAATGTGTAAGGTTTAGCTTCAAATCAATGCGATGTATAAGGTTTAGCTTCAAATCCATGCGAAACAAATGATTTAGCTTCAAATACTTGCGAAATTCATGGTTTAGCTTCAAAATACATGCGAAACAAATTATTTAGCTTGAAATACTTGCGATATAAGTAATATAGCATCAAATGCTGGCGAAATAAACGAGTTAGCTTCAAATAGATGCGAAAACACATGATGTAGCTTCAAATCAACGCGATGTAGAAGGTGTAGCAAGTGATTTAACTTCAAATACTTGCGATCTAAGTGGTCTAGTATCAAATGGTTGCGAAATAATCGAGTTAGCTTGAAATCCATGCGAAAACACATGAAGTAGCTTCAAATCAATGCGATGTAGAAGGTTTAGCTTCAGATCCATACGAAACAAATGATTTAGCTTCAAATACTTGCGACATAAGTGATATAGCTTCAAATGCTGACGAAATAAACGAGTTACATTCAACTCCATGCGACACACATTATATATCTTCAAATCAAAGCGATGTAGATTGTTTAGCTTCAAATCCATGCGGAACAAACGATTTAGCTTCACATACTTGCGATATATGTGATATAGCTTCAAATGCTGGCGAAATAGACGAGTTGGCTTCAAATCCATGCGGAACACATGATGTAGTTTCAAATCAATGCGATTTAGCTGGTTTAGATTCAAATCCATGCGAAACTAATGATTTAGCTTCAAATATTTGTGATATAAGTAATATAGCTTCAAATGCTGGCGAAATAATGGAGTTTGCATCAAAATCCAGGCGAAACACGTGATGTAGCTTCAAATCATTGCGATGTAAAAGGATTATCTTCAAATCCAAGCGAAACAAATGATTTAGCTTCAAATACTTGTCAAAGAAAGGAGTTAGCTTCAAATTCATGCGAAACACATGATGTAGCTTCAAATCAATGCGATGTAGAAGGTTTAGCTTCAAATCCATGCGAATCAATTGATTTAGCTTCAAATACTTGCGATATATGTGATATAGCTTCAAATGCTGGCGAAATAAACGAGTAGCTTCAAATCCATGCGAAAACCCATGATGTAGCTTCAAATCCATGCGAAACCCATGATGTAGCTTCAAATTAATGCGATGTAGATTGTTTAGCTTCAAGTCCATGCGAAACAAATGATTTAGTTTCAAATACTTGCGATATAATTGATATAGTTTTCAAATTATGCCGAAATAATCGAGTTAGCTTCAAATCCATGCGAACACATGATGTAGCTTCAAATCAATGCGATGTAGTAGGATTATCTTCAAATCCAGGCGAAACAAATGATTTAGCTTCAAATACTTGTCAAACAAAGGAGTTAGCTTCACATCCATGCGAAACACATGATGTAGCTTCAAATCAATGCGATGTAGAAGGTTTAGCTTCAAATCCATGCGAATCAAATGATTTAGCTTCAAATACTTGCGATATATGTGATATAGCTTCAAATGCTGGCGAAATAGACGAGTTGGCTTCAAACCCATGCGGAACACATGGTGTACCTTCAAATCAATGCGATGTAGCTGGTTTAGATTCAAATCCATGCGAAACAAATGATTTAGCTACAAATATTTGTGATATAAGTAATATAGCTTCAAATGCTGGCGAAATAATCGAGTTTGCATCAAATCCAGGCGAAACACATGATGTAGCTTCAAATCATTGCGATGTAATAGGATTATCTTCAAATCCAAGCGAAACAAATGATTTAGCTTCAAATACTTGTCATAGAAAGGAGTTAGCTTCAAATTCATGCGAAAACACATGATGTTTGCTTCAAATCAATGCGATGTAGAAGGTTTAGCTACAAATCCATGCGAAACAAATGATTCAGCCTCAAATACTTGCGATATAATTGATATAGTTTCAAATTATGCCGAAATAATCGAGTTAGCTTCAAATCCATGCGAACACATGATGTAGCTTCAAATCAATGCGATGTAGTAGGATTATCTTCAAATCCAGGCGAAGCAAATGATTTAGCTTCAAATACTTGTCAAACAAAGGAGTTAGCTTCAAATTCATGCGAAACACATGATGTAGCTTCAAATCAATGCGATGTAGAAGGTTTAGCTTCAAATCCATGCGAATCAAATGATTTAGCTTCAAATACTTGCGATATATGTGATATAGCTTCAAATGCTGGCGAAATAGACGAGTTGGCTTCAAATCCATGCGGAACACATGGTGTAGCTTCAAATCAATGCGATGTAGCTGGTTTAGATTCAAATCCATGCGAAACAAATGATTTAGCTTCAAATACTTGCGATATAAGTGATATATCTTCAAATGTTGGCGCAATAATCGAGTTAGCTTCAAATCCATGCGAAACACATGACGTAGCTTCAAATCAATGCGATGTAGAAGGATTAGCTACAAATCCATGCGAAACAAATGATTTAGCTTCAAATACTTGCGATATAATTGATATTTTTTCAAATAATGGCGAAATAATCGAGTTACCTTCAAATACATGCGATGTAGAAGGTTTCGCTTCAGATCTACGGGAAACAAATGATTTAGCTTAAATACTTGCGATATAAGTTGTCTAGCATCAAATGCTGGCGAAATAATCGAGTTAGCTTCAAATCCATGCGAAAACACATGACGTAGTTTCAAATCAATGCTATGTAGAAGGTTTAACTTCAAATCCAAGCGAAACATATGATGTAACTTCAAATCAATGCGATGTAGAAGGTTTGGCTTCAGATCCACGGGAAAGAAATGATTTAGCTTCAAATACTTGCGATATAAATGATATAGCTTCACATGCTGGCGAAATAACCGAGTTAGATTGAAATGCATACGAAACACATGATGAAGGTTCAAATCAAAGCGATGTAGAAGGATTAGTTTTCAAATCCATGTCAAACAAATGGTTTTGATTCAAATACTTGTGATTTACGTGATATAGCTTCAAATGCAGGCGAAAACAAACGCTTTAGCTTCAAATCCATGCGAATCACATGATGTAGCTTCAAATCAATGCGATCTAGATTGTTTAGCTTCAAATCCATACGAAACAAACGATTTAGCTTCAAATATTTGCGATATAAGTAATATAGCTTCAAATGCTGGCGAAATAATCGAGTTAGCTTCAAATCCAAGCGAAACACATGATGTAGCTTCAAATCAATGCGATGTAGTAGGATTATCTTCAAATCCAGGCGAAACATATGATTTAGCTTCAAATACTTGTCAAACAAACGAGTTAGCTTCAAATGCATGCGAAATACATGATGTAGCTTCAAATCAATGCGATGTAGAAAGATTAGCTTTAAGTCCATGCGAAACACATGATGTAGCTTCAAATCAATGCGATGTAGAAGGTTTAGCTTCAAATCCATGCGAAACAAATGATTTAGCTTCAAATACTTGCGATATAAGTGATATAGCCTCAAATGCTGGCGAAATAAACGAGTTGGCTTCAAATCCAAGCGAAACACATGTTGTAGCATCAAATCAATGCGATGTAGAAGGCTTAGCTTCAAATCCATATGAAAGAAATGCTTTAGCTTCAAATACTTGCGATATAAGTGATGTAGCTTCAGATGCAGGCGAAATAAACGAGTTAGCATCAAATCCATGCGAAACATATGATGTAGCTTCAAATCAATGCGATGTAGAAGGTTTGGCTTGAAATCCATGCGAAACAAATGATTTAGCTTCAAATTCATGCGAAATGCATGGTTTAGCTTCAAATACATGCGAAACAAATGATTTAGCTTGAAATACTTGCGATATAAGTGATATAGCTTCAAATGTTGGCGAAATAAACGATTTAGCTTCAAATTCATGCGAAACACATGATGTAGCGTCAAATCAATGCAATGTGTAAGGTTTAGCTTCAAATCAATGCGATGTATAAGGTTTAGCTTCAAATCCATGCGAAACAAATGATTTAGCTTCAAATACTTGCGAAATTCATGGTTTAGCTTCAAATACATGCGAAACAAATTATTTAGCTTGAAATACTTGCGATATAAGTAATATAGCATCAAATGCTGGCGAAATAAACGAGTTAGCTTCAAATAGATGCGAAACACATGATGTAGCTTCAAATCAACGCGATGTAGAAGGTGTAGCAAGTGATTTAACTTCAAATACTTGCGATCTAAGTGGTCTAGTATCAAATGGTTGCGAAATAATCGAGTTGGCTTGAAATCCATGCGAAACACATGAAGTAGCTTCAAATCAATGCGATGTAGAAGGTTTAGCTTCAGATCCATACGAAACAAATGATTTAGCTTCAAATACTTGCGACATAAGTGATATAGCTTCAAATGCTGACGAAATAAACGAGTTACATTCAACTCCATGCGACACACATTATATATCTTCAAATCAAAGCGATGTAGATTGTTTTAGCTTCAAATCCATGCGGAACAAACGATTTAGCTTCACATACTTGCGATATATGTGATATAGCTTCAAATGCTGGCGAAATAGACGAGTTGGCTTCATATCCATGCGGAACACATGATGTTAGTTTCAAATCAATGCGATGTAGCTGGTTTAGATTCAAATCCATGCGAAACAAATGATTTAGCTTCAAATATTTGTGATATAAGTAATATAGCTTCAAATGCTGGCGAAATAATGGAGGTGGCATCAAATCCAGGCGAAACACATGATGTAGCTTCAAATCATTGCGATGTAAAAGGATTATCTTCAAATCCAAGCGAAACAAATGATTTAGCTTCAAATACTTGTCAAAGAAAGGAGTTAGCTTCAAATTCATGCGAAACACATGATGTAGCTTCAAATCAATGCGATGTAGAAGGTTTAGCTTCAAATCCATGCGAATCAATTGATTTAGCTTCAAATACTTGCGATATATGTGATATAGCTTCAAATGCTGGCGAAATAAACGAGTAGCTTCAAATCCATGCGAAACCCATGATGTAGCTTCAAATCCATGCGAAACCCATGATGTAGCTTCAAATTAATGCGATGTAGATTGTTTAGCTTCAAGTCCATGCGAAACAAATGATTTAGTTTCAAATACTTGCGATATAAGTGATATAGCTTCAAATGTTGGCGAAATAATCGAGTTAGCTTCAAATCCATGCGAAACACATGACGTAGCTTCAAATCAATGCGATGTAGAAGGTTTAGCTACAAATCCATGCGAAACAAATGATTCAGCCTCAAATACTTGCGATATAATTGATATAGTTTCAAATTATGCCGAAATAATCGAGTTAGCTTCAAATCCATGCGAACACATGATGTAGCTTCAAATCAATGCGATGTAGTAGGATTATCTTCAAATCCAGGCGAAACAAATGATTTAGCTTCAAATACTTGTCAAACAAAGGAGTTAGCTTCACATTCATGCGAAACACATGATGTAGCTTCAAATCAATGCGATGTAGAAGGTTTAGCTTCAAATCCATGCGAATCAAATGATTTAGCTTCAAATACTTGCGATATATGTGATATAGCTTCAAATGCTGGCGAAATAGACGAGTTGGCTTCAAATCCATGCGGAACACATGGTGTACCTTCAAATCAATGCGATGTAGCTGGTTTAGATTCAAATCCATGCGAAACAAATGATTTAGCTTCAAATACTTGCGATATATGTGATATAGCTTCAAATTCTGGCGAAATAGACAAGTTGGCTTCAAATAAATGCGGAACACATGGTGTACCTTCAAATCAATGCGATGTAGCTGGTTTAGATTCAAATCCATGCGAAACAAATGATTTAGCTTCAAATACTTGCTATATAATTGGTCTAGCATCAAATGCTGGCGAAATAATCGAGTTATCTTCAAATCGATGCGAATCACATGATGTAGCTTCAAATCAATGCGATGTAGAAGGCTTGGCATCAGATCCATACGAAACAAATGATTTAGCTTCAAATACTTGCGATATAAGTGATATAGCTTCAAATGCTGACGAAATAAACGAGTTACATTCAACTCCATGCGACACACATTATATATCTTCAAATCAAAGCGATGTAGATTGTTTAGCTTCAAATCCATGCGGAACAAACGATTAAGCTTCACATACTTGCGATATATGTGATATAGCATCAAATGCTGGCGAAATAGACGAGTTGGCTTCAAATCCATGCGGAACACATGATGTAGTTTCAAATCAATGCGATGTAGCTGATTTAGATTCAAATCCATGCGAAACAAATGATTTAGCTTCAAATACTTGCGATATAAGTGATATAGCTTCAAATGCAGGCGAAACAATCGCTTTAGCTTCAAATCCATGCGAATCACATAATTTAGCTTCAAATACATGTGAAACACATGGATTAGCTTCAAATTCATGCGAAACAAATGATTTAGATTCAAATACTTGCGATATAAGTGACATAGCTTCAAATGCTGGCGAAATAAACGAGTTAGCTTCAAATAGATGCGAATCACATGATGTAGCTTCAAATCAATGCGATCTAGATTGTTTAGCTTCAAATCCATACGAAACAAGCGATTTAGCTTCAAATATTTGCGATATAAGTAATATAGCTTCAAATGCTGGCGAAATAATTGAGTTAGCTTCAAATCCAAGCGAAACACATGATGTAGCTTCAAATCAATGCGATGTAGAAAGATTAGCTTTTAGTCCATGCGAAACACATGATGTAGCTTCAAATCAATGCGATGTAGAAGGCTTAGCTTCAAATCCATGCGAAACAAATGATTTAACTTCAAATACTTGCGATCTAAGTGGTCTAGTATCAAATGGTTGCGAAATAATCGAGTTAGCTTGAAATCCATGCGAAAAACATGAAGTAGCTTCAAATCAATGCGATGTAGAAGGTTTAGCTTCAGATCCATACGAAACAAATGATTTAGCTTCAAATACTTGCGATATAAGTGATATAGCTTCAAATGCTGACGAAATAAACGAGTTACATTCAACTCCATGCGACACACATTATATATCTTCAAGTCAAAGCGATGTAGATTGTTTAGCTTCAAATCCATGCGGACCAAACGATTTAGCTTCACATACTTACGATATATGTGATATAGCTTCAAATGCTGGCGAAATAGACGAGTTGGCTTCAAATCCATGCGGAACACATGATGTAGCTTCAAATCAATGCGATGTAGACGGTTTAGCTTCAAATCCATGCGAAACAAATGATTTAGCTTCAAATATTTGTGATATAAGTAATATAGCTTCAAATGCTGGCGAAATAATGGAGGTGGCATCAAATCCAGGCGAAACACATGATGTAGCTTCAAATCATTGCGATGTAAAAGGATTATCTTCAAATCCAAGCGAAACAAATGATTTAGCTTCAAATACTTGTCAAAGAAAGGAGTTAGCTTCAAATTCATGCGAAACACATGATGTAGCTTCAAATCAATGCGATGTAGAAGGTTTAGCTTCAAATCCATGCGAATCAATTGATTTAGCTTCAAATACTTGCGATATATGTGATATAGCTTCAAATGCTGGCGAAATAAACGAGTAGCTTCAAATCCATGCGAAACCCATGATGTAGCTTCAAATCCATGCGAAACCCATGATGTAGCTTCAAATTAATGCGATGTAGATTGTTTAGCTTCAAGTCCATGCGAAACAAATGATTTAGTTTCAAATACTTGCGATATAAGTGATATAGCTTCAAATGTTGGCGAAATAATCGAGTTAGCTTCAAATCCATGCGAAACACATGACGTAGCTTCAAATCAATGCGATGTAGAAGGTTTAGCTACAAATCCATGCGAAACAAATGATTCAGCCTCAAATACTTGCGATATAATTGATATAGTTTCAAATTATGCCGAAATAATCGAGTTAGCTTCAAATCCATGCGAACACATGATGTAGCTTCAAATCAATGCGATGTAGTAGGATTATCTTCAAATCCAGGCGAAACAAATGATTTAGCTTCAAATACTTGTCAAACAAAGGAGTTAGCTTCACATTCATGCGAAACACATGATGTAGCTTCAAATCAATGCGATGTAGAAGGTTTAGCTTCAAATCCATGCGAATCAAATGATTTAGCTTCAAATACTTGCGATATATGTGATATAGCTTCAAATGCTGGCGAAATAGACGAGTTGGCTTCAAATCCATGCGGAACACATGGTGTACCTTCAAATCAATGCGATGTAGCTGGTTTAGATTCAAATCCATGCGAAACAAATGATTTAGCTTCAAATACTTGCGATATATGTGATATAGCTTCAAATTCTGGCGAAATAGACAAGTTGGCTTCAAATAAATGCGGAACACATGGTGTACCTTCAAATCAATGCGATGTAGCTGGTTTAGATTCAAATCCATGCGAAACAAATGATTTAGCTTCAAATACTTGCTATATAATTGGTCTAGCATCAAATGCTGGCGAAATAATCGAGTTATCTTCAAATCGATGCGAATCACATGATGTAGCTTCAAATCAATGCGATGTAGAAGGCTTGGCATCAGATCCATACGAAACAAATGATTTAGCTTCAAATACTTGCGATATAAGTGATATAGCTTCAAATGCTGACGAAATAAACGAGTTACATTCAACTCCATGCGACACACATTATATATCTTCAAATCAAAGCGATGTAGATTGTTTAGCTTCAAATCCATGCGGAACAAACGATTAAGCTTCACATACTTGCGATATATGTGATATAGCATCAAATGCTGGCGAAATAGACGAGTTGGCTTCAAATCCATGCGGAACACATGATGTAGTTTCAAATCAATGCGATGTAGCTGATTTAGATTCAAATCCATGCGAAACAAATGATTTAGCTTCAAATACTTGCGATATAAGTGATATAGCTTCAAATGCAGGCGAAACAATCGCTTTAGCTTCAAATCCATGCGAATCACATAATTTAGCTTCAAATACATGTGAAACACATGGATTAGCTTCAAATTCATGCGAAACAAATGATTTAGATTCAAATACTTGCGATATAAGTGACATAGCTTCAAATGCTGGCGAAATAAACGAGTTAGCTTCAAATAGATGCGAATCACATGATGTAGCTTCAAATCAATGCGATCTAGATTGTTTAGCTTCAAATCCATACGAAACAAGCGATTTAGCTTCAAATATTTGCGATATAAGTAATATAGCTTCAAATGCTGGCGAAATAATTGAGTTAGCTTCAAATCCAAGCGAAACACATGATGTAGCTTCAAATCAATGCGATGTAGAAAGATTAGCTTTTAGTCCATGCGAAACACATGATGTAGCTTCAAATCAATGCGATGTAGAAGGCTTAGCTTCAAATCCATGCGAAACAAATGATTTAACTTCAAATACTTGCGATCTAAGTGGTCTAGTATCAAATGGTTGCGAAATAATCGAGTTAGCTTGAAATCCATGCGAAAAACATGAAGTAGCTTCAAATCAATGCGATGTAGAAGGTTTAGCTTCAGATCCATACGAAACAAATGATTTAGCTTCAAATACTTGCGATATAAGTGATATAGCTTCAAATGCTGACGAAATAAACGAGTTACATTCAACTCCATGCGACACACATTATATATCTTCAAGTCAAAGCGATGTAGATTGTTTAGCTTCAAATCCATGCGGACCAAACGATTTAGCTTCACATACTTACGATATATGTGATATAGCTTCAAATGCTGGCGAAATAGACGAGTTGGCTTCAAATCCATGCGGAACACATGATGTAGCTTCAAATCAATGCGATGTAGACGGTTTAGCTTCAAATCCATGCGAATCAAATGATTTAGCTTCAAATACTTGCGATATATGTGATATAGCTTCAAATGCTGGCGAAATAAACGAGTAGCTTCAAATCCATGCGAAACCCATGATGTAGCTTCAAATCCATGCGAAACCCATGATGTTGCTTCAAATTAATGCGATGTAGATTGTTTAGCTTCAAATCCATGCGAATCAAATGATTTAGCTTCAAATACTTGCGATATATGTGATATAGCTTCAAATGCTGGCGAAATAGACGAGTTGGCTTCAAATCCATGCGGAACACATGGTGTAGCTTCAAATCAATGCGATGTAGCTGGTTTAGATTCAAATCCATGCGAAACAAATGATTTAGCTTCAAATACTTGCGATATAAGTGATATATCTTCAAATGTTGGCGAAATAATCGAGTTTGCTTCAAATCCATGCGAAACACATGACGTAGCTTCAAATCAATGCGATGTAGAAGGATTAGCTACAAATCCATGCGAAACAAATGATTTAGCTTCAAATACTTGCGATATAATTGATATATTTTCAAATTATGGCGAAATAATCGAGTTACCTTCAAATCAATACGATGTAGAAGGTTTGGCTTCAGATGCATGCGAAACAAATGATTTAGTTTCAAATACTTGCGATATAAGTGATATAGCTTCAAATGCTGGCGAATTAACCGAGTTACCTTCAAATCCATATGAAACACATGATATAGCTTCAAATCAATGCGATGTAGAAGGTTTAGCTTCAAATAAAGGCGAAACAAGTGATTTAGCTTCAAATACTTGCGATATAAGTGATATAGCTTCAAATGCTGGCGAAATTAACGAGTTAACTTCAAATCCATGCGAAACAAATGATTTAGCTTCAAATATTTGTGATATAAGTAATATAGCTTCAAATGCTGGCGAATTAACCGAGTTACCTACAAATCCATGCGAAACACATGATATAGCTTCAAATCAATGCGATGTAGAAGGTTTAGCTTCAAATAAATGCGAAACAAGTGATTTAGCTTCAAATACTTCCGATATAAGTGATATAGCTTCAAATGCTGGCGAAATTAACGAGTTAGCTTCAAATCCATGCGGAACACATGATGTAGTTTCAAATCAATGCGATGTAGCTGGTTTAGATTCAAATCCATGCGAAACAAATGATTTAGCTTCAAATATTTGTGATATAAGTAATATAGCTTTAAATGCTGGCGAAATAATCGAGTTTGCATCAAATCCAGGCGAAACACATGATGTAGCTTCAAATCATTGCGATGTAATAGGATTATCTTCAAATCCAAGCGAAACAAATGATTTAGCTTCAAATACTTGTCAAAGAAAGGAGTTAGCTTCAAATTCATGCGAAACACATGATGTAGCTTCAAATCAATGCGATCTAGAAGGTTTAGCTTCAAATCCATGCGAATCAAATGATTTAGCTTCAAATACTTGCGATATATGTGATATAGCTTCAAATGCTGGCGAAATAAACGAGTAGCTTCAAATCCATGCGAAACCCATGATGTAGCTTCAAATCCATGCGAAACCCATGATTTAGCTTCAAATTAATGCGATGTAGATTGTTTAGCTTCAAGTCCATGCGAAACAAATGATTTAGTTTCAAATACTTGCGATATAAGTGATATAGCTACAAATGTTGGCGAAATAATCGAGTTAGCTTCAAATCCATGCGAAACACATGACGTAGCTTCAAATCAATGCGATGTAGAAGGTTTAGCTACAAATCCATGCGAAACAATTGATTCAGCCTCAAATACTTGCGATATAATTGATATAGTTTCAAATTATGCCGAAATAATCGAGTTAGCTTCAAATCCATGCGAACACATGATGTAGCTTCAAATCAATGCGATGTAGTAGGATTATCTTCAAATCCAGGCGAAACAAATGATTTAGCTTCAAATACTTGTCAAACAATGGAGTTAGCTTCACATTCATGCGAAACACATGATGTAGCTTCAAATCAATGCGATGTAGAAGGTTTAGCTTCAAATCCATGCGAATCAAATTGATTTAGCTTCAAATACTTGCGATATATGTGATATAGCTTCAAATGCTGGCGAAATAGACGAGTTGGCTTCAAATCCATGCGGAACACATGGTGTAGCTTCAAATCAATGCGATGTAGCTGGTTTAGATTCAAATCCATGCGAAACAAATGATTTAGCTTCAAATACTTGCGATATAAGTGATATAGCTTCAAATGCTGGCGAAATTAACGAGTTAGCTTCAAATCCATGCGAAACAAATGATTTAGCTTCAAATATTTGTGATATAAGTAATATAGCTTCAAATGCTGGCGAAATAAACGAGATAGGTTCAAACCCATGCGAAAACCACGATGTAGCTTGAAATTAATGCGATGTGGAAGGTTTAGCTTCAAATCCATACGAAACATATAATTTAGCTCCAAATACTTGCGATATACGTGATATAGCTTCAAATGCAGGCGAACCAAACGTGTTTGCTTCAAATGCATGCGAAACACATGACTAAGCTTCAAATAAATGCGATGTAGAACGTTTAGCTTCGAATCCATGCGAAACAAATGATTTAGCTTCAAATAGTTCCGATATAAGTGATTTAGCTTCAAATGCAGGCGAAATAAACGAGTTAGCTTCAAATCCATGCGGAATACACGATGTAGCTTCAAATCAATGCGATGTAGAAAGCTTAGCTTCAAATCCATGCGAAAGAAATGCTTTAGCTTCAAATACTTGCGATATAAGTGATATAGCTTCAAATGCAGGCGAAATAAACGAGTTAGCTTCAAATCCATGCGGAATACATGATGTAGTTTCAAATCAATGCAATGAAGATGGTTTAGAATCAAATCCATGCGAAACAAATGATTTAGCTACAAATACGTGCGATATAAGTCATAGGTTCAAATGCAGGTGAAATAAACGATTTAGTTTCAAATCCATGCGGAACACATGATGTAGCTTAAAATCTATGCGATGTAGAAGGTTTGGCTTGAAATCTATGCGAAACAAATGATTTAGCTTCAAATACTTGCGATATAAGTGATATAGCTCCAAATGCAGGCGAAATAAACGAGTTAGCTTCAAATCCATGCGGAATACATGATGTAGTTTCAAATCAATGCAATGAAGATGGTTTAGAATCAAATCCATGCGAAACAAATGATTTAGCTACAAATACGTGCGATATAAGTCATAGGTTCAAATGCAGGTGAAATAAACGATTTAGTTTCAAATCCATGCGGAACACATGATGTAGCTTAAAATCTATGCGATGTAGAAGGTTTGGCTTGAAATCTATGCGAAACAAATGATTTAGCTTCAAATACTTGCGATATAAGTGATATAGCTTCAAATGCTGGCGAAATAAACGAGTTGGCTTCAAATCCATGCGAAACACATGTTGTAGCATCAAATCAATGCGATGTAGAAGGCTTAGCTTCAAATCCATGCGAAAGAAATGCTTTAGCTTCGAATACTTGCGATATAAGTGATGTAGCTTCAAATGCAGGCGAAATAAACGAGTTAGCTTCAAATCCATGCGGAATACATGATGTAGCTTCAAATCAAAGCGATGAAGATGGTTTAGCTACAAATCCATGCGAAGCAAATGATTTAGCTACAAATACTTGCGATATAAGTGATATAGCTTCAAATGCTGGCGAATAAACGAGTTTGCTTCAAATCCCTGCGAATCACATGATGTAGCTTCAAATCAATGCCATGTAGTAGGATTATCTTCAAATCCAGGCGAAACATATGATTTAGCTTCAAATACTTGTCAAACAAACGAGTTAGCTTCAAATGCATGCGAAACACATGATGTAGCTTCAAATCAATGCGATGTAGAAAGATTAGCTTTAAGTCCATGCGAAACACATGATGTAGCTTCAAATCAATGCGATGTAGAAGGCTTAGCTTCAAATCCATACGAAACAAATGATTTAACTTCAAATACTTGCGATCTAAGTGGTCTAGTATCAAATGGTTGCGAAATAATCGAGTTAGCTTGAAATCCATGCGAAACACATGAAGTAGCTTCAAATCAATGCGATGTAGAAGGTTTAGCTTCAGATCCATACGAAACAAATGATTTAGCTTCAAATACTTGCGATATAAGTGATATAGCTTCAAATGCTGACGAAATAAACGAGTTACATTCAACTCCATGCGACACACATTATATATCTTCAAATCAAAGCGATGTAGATTGTTTAGCTTCAAATCCATGCGGAGCAAACGATTTAGCTTCACATACTTACGATATATGTGATATAGCTTCAATTGCTGGCGAAATAGACGAGTTGGATTCAAATCCATGCGGAACACATGATGTAGTTTCAAATCAATGCGATGTAGCTGGTTTAGATTCAAATCCATGCGAAACAAATGATTTAGCTTCAAATATTTGTGATATAAGTAATATAGCTTTAAATGCTGGCGAAATAATCGAGTTTGCATCAAATCCAGGCGAAACACATGATGTAGCTTCAAATCATTGCGATGTAATAGGATTATCTTCAAATCCAAGCGAAACAAATGATTTAGCTTCAAATACTTGTCAAAGAAAGGAGTTAGCTTCAAATTCATGCGAAACACATGATGTAGCTTCAAATCAATGCGATGTAGAAGGTTTAGCTTCAAATCCATGCGAATCAAATGATTTAGCTTCAAATACTTGCGATATATGTGATATAGCTTTAAATGCTGGCGAAATAAACGATTTAGTTTCAAATCCATGCGGAACACATGATGTAGCTTAAAATCTATGCGATGTAGAAGGTTTGGCTTGAAATCTATGCGAAACAAATGATTTAGCTTCAAATACTTGCGATATAAGTGATATAGCTTCAAATGCTGGCGAAATAAACGAGTTGGCTTCAAATCCATGCGAAACACATGTTGTAGCATCAAATCAATGCGATGTAGAAGGCTTAGCTGCAAATCCATGCGAAAGAAATGCTTTAGCTTCGAATACTTGCGATATAAGTGATGTAGCTTCAAATGCAGGCGAAATAAACGAGTTAGCTTCAAATCCATGCGGAATACATGATGTAGCTTCAAATCAAAGCGATGAAGATGGTTTAGCTACAAATCCATGCGAAGCAAATGATTTAGCTACAAATACTTGCGATATAAGTGATATAGCTTCAAATGCTGGCGAAATAAACGAGTTGGTTTCAAATCCATGCGAAACACATGTTGTAGCATCAAATCAATGCGATGTAGAAGGTTTAGCTTCAAATCCATGCGAAAGAAATGCCTTAACTTCAAATACTTGCCATGTAAGTGATATAGCTTCAAATGAAGGCGAAATAAACGAGTTGGCTTCAAATCCTTGCGAAACACATGTTGTAGCATCAAATCATTGCGTTGTAGAAGGCTTAGCTTCAAATCCATGCGAAAGAAATGCTTTAGATTCAAATACTTGCGATATGAGTGATGTAGCTTCAAATGCAGGCGAATAAACGAGTTTGCTTCAAATCCCTGCGAATCACATGATGTAGCTTCAAATCAATGCGATGTAGTAGGATTATCTTCAAATCCAGGCGAAACATATGATTTAGCTTCAAATACTTGTCAAACAAACGAGTTAGCTTCAAATGCATGCGAAACACATGATGTAGCTTCAAATCAATGCGATGTAGAAAGATTAGCTTTAAGTCCATGCGAAACACATGATGTAGCTTCAAATCAATGCGATGTAGAAGGCTTAGCTTCAAATCCATACGAAACAAATGATTTAACTTCAAATACTTGCGATCTAAGTGGTCTAGTATCAAATGGTTGCGAAATAATCGAGTTAGCTTGAAATCCATGCGAAACACATGAAGTAGCTTCAAATCAATGCGATGTAGAAGGTTTAGCTTCAGATCCATACGAAACAAATGATTTAGCTTCAAATACTTGCGATATAAGTGATATAGCTTCAAATGCTGACGAAATAAACGAGTTACATTCAACTCCATGCGACACACATTATATATCTTCAAATCAAAGCGATGTAGATTGTTTAGCTTCAAATCCATGCGGAGCAAACGATTTAGCTTCACATACTTACGATATATGTGATATAGCTTCAATTGCTGGCGAAATAGACGAGTTGGCTTCAAATCCATGCGGAACACATGATGTAGTTTCAAATCAATGCGATGTAGCTGGTTTAGATTCAAATCCATGCGAAACAAATGATTTAGCTTCAAATATTTGTGATATAAGTAATATAGCTTTAAATGCTGGCGAAATAATCGAGTTTGCATCAAATCCAGGCGAAACACATGATGTAGCTTCAAATCATTGCGATGTAATAGGATTATCTTCAAATCCAAGCGAAACAAATGATTTAGCTTCAAATACTTGTCAAAGAAAGGAGTTAGCTTCAAATTCATGCGAAACACATGATGTAGCTTCAAATCAATGCAATGTAGAAGGTTTAGCTTCAAATCCATGCGAATCAAATGATTTAGCTTCAAATACTTGCGATATATGTGATATAGCTTTAAATGCTGGCGAAATAAACGATTTAGTTTCAAATCCATGCGGAACACATGATGTAGCTTAAAATCTATGCGATGTAGAAGGTTTGGCTTGAAATCTATGCGAAACAAATGATTTAGCTTCAAATACTTGCGATATAAGTGATATAGCTTCAAATGCTGGCGAAATAAACGAGTTGGCTTCAAATCCATGCGAAACACATGTTGTAGCATCAAATCAATGCGATGTAGAAGGCTTAGCTTCAAATCCATGCGAAAGAAATGCTTTAGCTTCGAATACTTGCGATATAAGTGATGTAGCTTCAAATGCAGGCGAAATAAACGAGTTAGCTTCAAATCCATGCGGAATACATGATGTAGCTTCAAATCAAAGCGATGAAGATGGTTTAGCTACAAATCCATGCGAAGCAAATGATTTAGCTACAAATACTTGCGATATAAGTGATATAGCTTCAAATGCTGGCGAAATAAACGAGTTGGTTTCAAATCCATGCGAAACACATGTTGTAGCATCAAATCAATGCGATGTAGAAGGTTTAGCTTCAAATCCATGCGAAAGAAATGCCTTAATTTCAAATACTTGCCATATAAGTGATGTAGCTTCAAATGAAGGCGAAATAAACGAGTTGGCTTCAAATCCTTGCGAAACACATGTTGTAGCATCAAATCATTGCGTTGTAGACGGCTTAGCTTCAAATCCATGCGAAACAAATGATTTAACTTCAAATACTTGCGATCTAAGTGGTCTAGTATCAAATGGTTGCGAAATAATCGAGTTATCTTGAAATCCATGCGAAACACATGAAGTAGCTTCAAATCAATGCGATGTAGAAGGTTTAGCTTCAGATCCATACGAAACAAATGATTTAGCTTCAAATACTTGCGATATAAGTGATATAGCTTCAAATGCTGACGAATTAACGAGTTACATTCAACTCCATGCGACACACATTATATATCTTCAAATCAAAGCGATGTTGATTGTTTAGCTTCAAATCCATGCGGAGCAAACGATTTAGCTTCACATACTTACGATATATGTGATATAGCTTCAATTGCTGGCGAAATAGACGAGTTGGCTTCAAATCCATGCGGACACATGATGTAGTTTCAAATCAATGCGATGTAGCTGGTTTAGATTCAAATCCATGCGAAACAAATGATTTAGCTTCAAATATTTGTGATATAAGTAATATAGCTTTAAATGCTGGCGAAATAATCGAGTTGCATCAAATCCAGGCGAAACACATGATGTAGCTTCAAATCATTGCGATGTAATAGGATTATCTTCAAATCCAACCGAAACAAATGATTTAGCTTCAAATACTTGTCAAAGAAAGGAGTTAGCTTCAAATTCATGCGAAACACATGATGTAGCTTCAAATCAATGCGATGTAGAAGGTTTAGCTTCAAATCCATGCGAATCAAATGATTTAGCTTCAAATACTTGCGATATATGTGATATAGCTTTAAATGCTGGCGAAATAAACGAGTAGCTTCAAATCCATGCGAAACCCATGATGTAGCTTCAAATCCATTCGAAACCCATGATGTAGCTTCAAATTAATGCGATGTAGATTGTTTAGCTTCAAATCCATGCGAATCAAATGATTTAGCTTCAAATACTTGCGATATATGTGATATAGCTTCAAATGCTGGCGAAATAGACGAGTTGGCTTCAAATCCATGCGGAACACATGGTGTAGCTTCAAATCAATGCGATGTAGCTGGTTTAGATTCAAATCCATGCGAAACAAATGATTTAGCTTCAAATACTTGCGATATAAGTGATATAGCTTCAAATGCTGGCGAATTAACCGAGTTACCTTCAAATCCATGCGAAACACATGATATAGCTTCAAATCAATGCGATGTAGAAGGTTTAGCTTCAAATAAAGGCGAAACAAGTGATTTAGCTTCAAATACTTGCGATATAAGTGATATAGCTTCAAATGCTGGCGAAATTAACGAGTTAACTTCAAATCCATGCGAAACAAATGATTTAGCTTCAAATATTTGTGATATAAGTAATATAGCTTTAAATGCTGGCGAAATAATCGAGTTTGCATCAAATCCAGGCGAAACACATGATGTAGCTTCAAATCATTGCGATGTAATAGGATTATCTTCAAATCCAAGCGAAACAAATGATTTAGCTTCAAATACTTGTCAAAGAAAGGAGTTAGCTTCAAATTCATGCGAAACACATGATGTAGCTTCAAATCAATGCGATGTAGAAGGTTTAGCTTCAAATCCATGCGAATCAAATGATTTAGCTTCAAATACTTGCGATATATGTGATATAGCTTTAAATGCTGGCGAAATAAACGAGTAGCTTCAAATCCATGCGAAACCCATGATGTAGCTTCAAATCCATTCGAAACCCATGATGTAGCTTCAAATTAATGCGATGTAGATTGTTTAGCTTCAAATCCATGCGAATCAAATGATTTAGCTTCAAATACTTGCGATATATGTGATATAGCTTCAAATGCTGGCGAAATAGACGAGTTGGCTTCAAATCCATGCGGAACACATGGTGTAGCTTCAAATCAATGCGATGTAGCTGGTTTAGATTCAAATCCATGCGAAACAAATGATTTAGCTTCAAATACTTGCGATATAAGTGATATAGCTTCAAATGCTGGCGAATTAACCGAGTTACCTTCAAATCCATGCGAAACACATGATATAGCTTCAAATCAATGCGATGTAGAAGGTTTAGCTTCAAATAAAGGCGAAACAAGTGATTTAGCTTCAAATACTTGCGATATAAGTGATATAGCTTCAAATGCTGGCGAAATTAACGAGTTAACTTCAAATCCATGCGAAACAAATGATTTAGCTTCAAATATTTGTGATATAAGTAATATAGCTTCAAATGCTGGCGAATTAACCGAGTTACCTACAAATCCATGCGAAACACATGATATAGCTTCAAATCAATGCGATGTAGAAGGTTTAGCTTCAAATCCATGCGAATCAAATGATTTAGCTTCAAATACTTGCGATATATGTGATATAGCTTCAAATGCTGGCGAAATAGACGAGTTGGCTTCAAATCCATGCGGAACACATGGTGTACCTTCAAATCAATGCGATGTAGCTGGTTTAGATTCAAATCCATGCGAAACAAATGATTTAGCTTCAAATACTTGCGATATATGTGATATAGCTTCAAATTCTGGCGAAATAGACAAGTTGGCTTCAAATAAATGCGGAACACATGGTGTACCTTCAAATCAATGCGATGTAGCTGGTTTAGATTCAAATCCATGCGAAACAAATGATTTAGCTTCAAATACTTGCTATATAATTGGTCTAGCATCAAATGCTGGCGAAATAATCGAGTTATCTTCAAATCGATGCGAATCACATGATGTAGCTTCAAATCAATGCGATGTAGAAGGCTTGGCATCAGATCCATACGAAACAAATGATTTAGCTTCAAATACTTGCGATATAAGTGATATAGCTTCAAATGCTGACGAAATAAACGAGTTACATGTCAACTCCATGCGACACACATTATATATCTTCAAATCAAAGCGATGTAGATTGTTTAGCTTCAAATCCATGCGGAACAAACGATTAAGCTTCACATACTTGCGATATATGTGATATAGCATCAAATGCTGGCGAAATAGACGAGTTGGCTTCAAATCCATGCGGAACACATGATGTAGTTTCAAATCAATGCGATGTAGCTGATTTAGATTCAAATCCATGCGAAACAAATGATTTAGCTTCAAATACTTGCGATATAAGTGATATAGCTTCAAATGCAGGCGAAACAATCGCTTTAGCTTCAAATCCATGCGAATCACATAATTTAGCTTCAAATACATGTGAAACACATGGATTAGCTTCAAATTCATGCGAAACAAATGATTTAGATTCAAATACTTGCGATATAAGTGACATAGCTTCAAATGCTGGCGAAATAAACGAGTTAGCTTCAAATAGATGCGAATCACATGATGTAGCTTCAAATCAATGCGATCTAGATTGTTTAGCTTCAAATCCATACGAAACAAGCGATTTAGCTTCAAATATTTGCGATATAAGTAATATAGCTTCAAATGCTGGCGAAATAATTGAGTTAGCTTCAAATCCAAGCGAAACACATGATGTAGCTTCAAATCAATGCGATGTAGAAAGATTAGCTTTTAGTCCATGCGAAACACATGATGTAGCTTCAAATCAATGCGATGTAGAAGGCTTAGCTTCAAATCCATGCGAAACAAATGATTTAACTTCAAATACTTGCGATCTAAGTGGTCTAGTATCAAATGGTTGCGAAATAATCGAGTTAGCTTGAAATCCATGCGAAAAACATGAAGTAGCTTCAAATCAATGCGATGTAGAAGGTTTAGCTTCAGATCCATACGAAACAAATGATTTAGCTTCAAATACTTGCGATATAAGTGGTATATCTTCAAATGCTGGCGAATTAACCGAGTTAGCTTCAAATCCATGCGAAACACATGACGTAGCTTCAAATCAATGCGATGTAGAAGGTTTAGCTTCAAATAAATGCGAAACAAGTGATTTAGCTTCAAATACTTCCGATACAAGTGATATAGCTTCAAATGCTGGCGAAATTAACGAGTTAGCTTCAAATCCATGCGAAACAAGTGATTTAGCTTCAAATACTTGCGATATAAGTGATATAGCTTCAAATGCTGGCGAAATTAACGAGTTAGCTTCAAATCCATGCGAAACAAATGATTTAGCTTCAAATATTTGTGATATAAGTAATATAGCTTCAAATGCTGGCGAAATAAACGAGATAGGTTCAAACCCATGCGAAAACCACGATGTAGCTTGAAATTAATGCGATGTGGAAGGTTTAGCTTCAAATCCATACGAAACATATAATTTAGCTCCAAATACTTGCGATATACGTGATATAGCTTCAAATGCAGGCGAACCAAACGTGTTTGCTTCAAATGCATGCGAAACACATGACTAAGCTTCAAATAAATGCGATGTAGAACGTTTAGCTTCGAATCCATGCGAAACAAATGATTTAGCTTCAAATAGTTCCGATATAAGTGATTTAGCTTCAAATGCAGGCGAAATAAACGAGTTAGCTTCAAATCCATGCGGAATACACGATGTAGCTTCAAATCAATGCGATGTAGAAAGCTTAGCTTCAAATCCATGCGAAAGAAATGCTTTAGCTTCAAATACTTGCGATATAAGTGATATAGCTTCAAATGCAGGCGAAATAAACGAGTTAGCTTCAAATCCATGCGGAATACATGATGTAGTTTCAAATCAATGCAATGAAGATGGTTTAGAATCAAATCCATGCGAAACAAATGATTTAGCTACAAATACGTGCGATATAAGTCATAGGTTCAAATGCAGGTGAAATAAACGATTTAGTTTCAAATCCATGCGGAACACATGATGTAGCTTAAAATCTATGCGATGTAGAAGGTTTGGCTTGAAATCTATGCGAAACAAATGATTTAGCTTCAAATACTTGCGATATAAGTGATATAGCTCCAAATGCAGGCGAAATAAACGAGTTAGCTTCAAATCCATGCGGAATACATGATGTAGTTTCAAATCAATGCAATGAAGATGGTTTAGAATCAAATCCATGCGAAACAAATGATTTAGCTACAAATACGTGCGATATAAGTCATAGGTTCAAATGCAGGTGAAATAAACGATTTAGTTTCAAATCCATGCGGAACACATGATGTAGCTTAAAATCTATGCGATGTAGAAGGTTTGGCTTGAAATCTATGCGAAACAAATGATTTAGCTTCAAATACTTGCGATATAAGTGATATAGCTTCAAATGCTGGCGAAATAAACGAGTTGGCTTCAAATCCATGCGAAACACATGTTGTAGCATCAAATCAATGCGATGTAGAAGGCTTAGCTTCAAATCCATGCGAAAGAAATGCTTTAGCTTCGAATACTTGCGATATAAGTGATGTAGCTTCAAATGCAGGCGAAATAAACGAGTTAGCTTCAAATCCATGCGGAATACATGATGTAGCTTCAAATCAAAGCGATGAAGATGGTTTAGCTACAAATCCATGCGAAGCAAATGATTTAGCTACAAATACTTGCGATATAAGTGATATAGCTTCAAATGCTGGCGAATAAACGAGTTTGCTTCAAATCCCTGCGAAT
>NW_027477725.1:0-58941 GCF_051020955.1 Megalopta genalis | reverse complement strand
GTGCGAAATAGAGATTTTAAACAAACGATTTAGCTTCAAATTCATGCGAAATGAACAATTTAGCTTCAGATTCATGCGAAATACACGAATTAGCTTTAATCAACGCGAAACATACGATGTAACTTCAATATCATGCGAAACACACGATTTCGATTCAAATTCGTGCGAAATAGAGATTTTAAACAAACGATTTAGATTCAAATTCATGCGAAATGAACAATTTAGCTTCAGATTCATGCGAAATACACGAATTAGCTTTAAATCAACGCGAAACATACGATTTATCGTCAATATCATGCGAAACACACCATTTCGCTTCAAATTCGTGCGAAATAGAGATTTTAAACAAAGATTTAGCTTCAAATTCATGCGAAATGAACAATTTAGCTTCAGATTAATGCGAAATACACGAATTAGCTTTAAATCAACGCGAAACATACGATTTAGCTTTTCAAATATCCCTCTGCGAAACACACGATTTCGATTGAAATTCGTGCGAAATAGCGATTTTCAACAAACGATTTAGCTTCAAATTCATGTGATATGAACAATTTAGCTTCAGATTCATGCGAAATACACGAATTAGCTTTAAATCAACGCGAAACATACGATTTCGTTTCAATATCATGCGATATACACGATTTCGCTTCAAATTCGTGTGAAATAGCGATTTTAAACAAACGATTTAGCTTCAAATTCATGTGATATGAACAATTTAGCTTCAGATTCATGCGAAATACACGAATTAGCTTTAAATCAACGCGAAACACACGATTTATCGCCAATATCATGCGAAACACACGATTTCGATTGAAATTCGTGCGAAATAGAGATTTTAAACAAACGATTTAGCTTCAAATTCATGCGAAATGAACAATTTAGCTTCAGATTCATGCGAAATACACGAATTAGCTTTAAATCAACGCGAAACATACGATTTAGCTTCAATATCATGCGAAACACACGATTTCGATTGAAATTCGTGCGAAATAGCGATTTTTCAACAAACGATTTAGCTTCAAATTCATGTGATATGAACAATTTAGCTTCAGATTCATGCGAAATACACGAATTAGCTTTAAATCAACGCGAAACATACGATTTCGTTTCAATATCATGCGATATACACGATTTCGCTTCAAATTCGTGTGAAATAGCGATTTTAAACAAACGATTTAGCTTCAAATTCATGTGATATGAACAATTTAGCTTCAGATTCATGCGAAATACACGAATTAGCTTTAAATCAACGCGAAACACACGATTTATCGCCAATATCATGCGAAACACACGATTTCGATTGAAATTCGTGCGAAATAGAGATTTTAAACAAACGATTTAGCTTCAAATTCATGCGAAAAGAACAATTTAGCTTCAGATTCATGCGAAATACACGAATTAGCTTTAAATCAACGCGAAACATACGATTTAGCTTCAATATCATGCGATATACACGATTTCGCTTCAAATTCGTGCGAAATAGCGATTTTAAACAAACGATTTAGCTTCAAATTCATGTGATATGAACAATTTAGCTTCAGATTAATGCGAAATACACGAATTAGCTTTAAACCAACACGAAACAACCGATTTAACTTCAATATCAAGCGATATACACGATTTCGCTTCAATTTCGTGCGAAATAGCGATTTTAAACAAACGATATAGCTTGAAATTCATGTGATATGAACTATTTAACTTCAGATTCATGCGAAATACACGAATTAGCTTTAAATCAACGCGAAACATACGATTTAACTTCAATATCAAGCGATATACACGATTTCGCTTCAAATTCGTGAGAAATAGCGATTTTAAACAAACGAATTAGCTACAAATTCATGCGAAATGAACAATTTAACTTTAGATTCATGCGAAATACACGAGTTAGCTTTAAATCAACGCGAAACATTCGATATAACTTCAATATCATGCGAAACACACGATTTCGATTCAATTCGTGCGAAATAGAGATTTTAAACAAACGATTTAGCTTCAAATTCATGCGAAATGAACAATTTAGCTTCAGATTAATGCGAAATACACGAATTAGCTTTAAATCAACGCGAAACATTCGATATAACTTCAATATCATGCGAAACACACGATTTCGATTGAAATTCGTGCGAAATAGCGATTTTAAACAAACGATATAGCTTGAAATTCATGTGATATGAACTATTTAACTTCAGATTCATGCGAAATACACGAATTAGCTTTAAATCAACGCGAAACAAACGATTTAACTTCAATATCATGCGATATACACGATTTCGCTTCAAATTCTTGCGAAATAGCGATTTTAAACAAACGATTTAGCTTCAAATTCGTGTGATATGAACTATTTAACTTCAGATTCATGCGAAATACACGAATTAGCTTTAAATCAACGCGAAACATACGATTTAACTTCAATATCATGCGAAACACACGATTTCGATTCAAATTCGTGCGAAATAGAGATTTTAAACAAACGATTTAGCTTCAAATTCATGCGAAATGAACAATTTAGCTTCAGATTAATGCGAAATACACGAATTAGCTTTAAATCACCGCGAAACATACGATTTAGCTTCAATATCATGCGATATACACGATTTCGCTTACAAATTCGTGCGAAATAGCGATTTTAAACAAACGATTTAGCTTCAAATTCATGTGATATGAACAATTTAGCTTCAGATTAATGCGAAATACACGAATTAGCTTTAAATCAACGCGAAACATACGATATAACTTCAATATCATGCGAAACACACGATTTCGATTGAAATTCGTGCGAAATAGCGATTTTAAACAAACGATTTAGCTTCAAATTCATGCGAAATGAACAATTTAGCTTCAGATTCATGCGAAATACACGAATTAGCTTTAAATCAACGCCAAACATACGATTTAGCTTCAATATCATGCGATATACACGATTTCGCTTCAAATTCGTGCGAAATAGCGATTTTAAACAAACGATTTAGCTTCAAATACATGTGATATGAACAATTTAGCTTAAGATTAATGCGAAATACACGAATTAGCTTTAAATCAACGCGAAACAAACGATTTAACTTCAATATCAAGCGATATACACGATTTCGCTTCAAATTAGTGCGAAATAGCGATTTTAAACAAACGATTTACTTGAAATCATGTGATATGAACTATTTAAATTCAGATTCATGCGAAATACACGAATTAGCTTTAAATCAACGCGAAACATACGTTTTAGCTTCAATATCATGCGATATACACGATTTCGCTTCAAATTCGTGCGAAATAGCGATTTTAAACAAACGATTTAGCTTCAAATTCATGTGATATGAACTATTTAACTTCAGATTCATGCGAAATACACGAATTAGCTTTAAATCAACGCGAAACATACGATTTAACTTCAATATCAAGCGACATACACGATTTCGCTTCAAATTCGTGAGAAATAGCGATTTTAAACAAACGATTTAGCTTCAAATTCAGGCGAAATGAACAATTTAGCTTCAGATTCATGCGAAATACACGAATTAGCTTTAAATCAACGCGAAACATACGATTTAGCCTTCAATATCATGCGATATACACGATTTCGCTTCAAATTCGTGCGAAATAGCGATTTTAAACAAACGATTTAGCTTCAAATTCATGCGAAATGAACAATTTAGCTTCAGATTAATGCGAAATACACGAATTAGCTTTAAATCAACGCGAAACATGGGATATAACTTCAATATCATACGAAACACACGATTTCGATTGAAATTCGTGCGAAATAGCGATTTTTATACAAACGATTTAGCTTCAAATTCATGCGAAATGAAAAATTTTGCTTCCAGATTCATGCGAAATACACGGATTAGCTTTAAATCAACGCGAAACATACGATTTATCGTCGAAATCATGCGAAACACACGATTTCGATTGAAATTCTTGCGAAATAGCGATGTTAAACAAACGATTTAGCTTCAAATTCATGTGATATGAACAATTTAGCTTCAGATTAATGCGAAATACACGAATTAGCTTTAAATCAACGCGAAACATACGATATAACTTCAATATCATGCGAAACACACGATTTCGATTGAAATTCGTGCGAAATAGCGATTTTAAACAAACGATTTAGCTTCAAATTCATGCGAAATGAACAATTAAATTCAGATTCATGCGAAATACTCGAATTAGCTTTAAATCAACGCCAAACATACGATTTAGCTTCAATATCATGCGATATACACGATTACGCTTCAAATTCGTGCGAAATAGCGATTTTAAACAAACGATTTAGCTTCAAATTCATATGATATGAACAATTTAGCTTCAGATTAATGCGAAATACACGAATTAGCTTTAAATCAACGCGAAACATACGATTTAGCAGAAATATCATGCGATATACACGATTTCGCTTCAATTCTTGCGAAATAGCGATTTTAAACAAACGATTTAGCTTCAAATTCATGCGACATGAACTATTTAACTTCAGATTCATGCGAAATACACGAATTAGCTTTTAAATCAACGCGAAACATACGATTTAACTTCAATATCAAGCGATATACACGATTTCGCTTCAAATTCGTGAGAAATAGCGATTTTAAACAAACGATTTAGCTTCAAATTCATGCGAAACGAACAATTTAGCTTCACATTCATGCGAAATACACGAATTAGCTTTAAATCAACGCGAAACATACGATTTAGCTTCAATATCATGCGAAACACACGATTTCGATTCAAATTCGTGCGAAATAGAGATTTTAAACAAACGATTTAGCTTCAAATTCATGCGAAATGAACAATTTAGCTTCAGATTCATGCGAAATACACGAATTAGCTTTAAATCAACGCGAAACATACGATTTAACTTCAATATCATGCGAAACACACGATTTCGATTGAAATTTGTGCGAAATAGCGATTTTCAACAAACGATTTAGCTTCAAATTCATGCGAAATGAACAATTTAGCTTCAGATTCATGCGAAATACACGAATTAGCTTTAATCAACGCGAAACATACGATTTAGCAGAAATATCATGCGATATACACGATTTCGCTTCAATTCATGCGAAATAGAGATTTTATACAAAGATTCAGCTTCAATTCATGCGAAATGAACAATTTAGCTTCAGATTAATGCGAAATACACGAATTAGCTTTAAATCAACTCGAAACATACGATTTAGCTTCAATATCATGCGAAACACACGATTTCGATTGAAATTCGTGCGTAATAGCGATTTTCAACAAACGATTTAGCTTCAAATTCATGTGATATGAACAACTTAGCTTCATGATTAATGCGATATACACGAATTAGCTTTAAATCAACGCGGAACATACCGATACGATTAGCAGAAATATCATGCGATATACACGATTTCGCTTCAAATTCGTGCGAAATAGAGATTTTATACAAAGATTCAGCTTCAAATTCATGCGAAATGAACAATTTAGCTTCAGATTCATGCGAAATCCACGAATTAGCTTTAAATCAACGCGAAACATACGATTTAACTTCAATTTCATGCGAAACACACGATTTCGATTGAAATTCGTGCGAAATAGCGATTTTCAACAAACGATTTAGCTTCAAATTCTTGTGATATGAACAATTTAGCTTCAGATTCATGCGAAATACACGAATTAGCTTTAAATCAACGCGAAACATACGATTTAGCTTCAATATCATGCAAAACACACGATTTCGCTTCAAATTCGTGCGAAATAGCGATTTTAAACAAACGATTTAGATTCAAATTCATGCGAAATGACAATTTTGCTTCAGATTCATGCGAAATACACGAACTAGCTTTAAATCAATGCGAAACATACGATTTATCGTCAATATCATGCGAAACACACGATTTCGCTTCAAATTCGTGCGAAATAGAGATTTTGAACAAAGGTTTAAGCTTCAAATTCATGCGAAATGAACAATTTAGCTTCAGATTAATGCGAAATACACGAATTAGCTTTAAATCAACTCGAAACATACAATTTAACTTCAATATCATGCGATATACACGATTTCGCTTCAAATTCGTGCGAAATAGCGATTTTAAACAAACGATTTAGCTTCAAATTCATGTGATATGAACAATTTAGCTTCAGATTAATGCGAAATACACGAATTAGCTTTAAATCAACGCGAAACATACGATTTAGCAGAAATATCATGCGATATACACGATTTCGCTTCTAATTCTTGCGAAGTAGCGATTTTAAACAAACGATTTAGCTTCAAATTCATGCGAAATGAACAATTTTGCTTCAGATTCATGCGAAATACACGAATTAGCTTTAAATCAATGCGAAACATACGATTTATCGTCAATATCATGCGCAACACACGATTTCGCTTCAAATTCGTGCGAAATAGAGATTTTAAACAAAGATTTAGCTTCAAATTCATGCGAAATGAACAATTTAGCTTCAGATTAATGCGAAATACACGAATTAGCTTTAAATCAACGCGATACATACGATTTAACTTCAATATCATGCGAAACACACGGTTTCGATTGAAATTCGTGCGAAATAGCGATTTTCAACAAACGATTTAGCTTCAAATTCATGCGAAATGAACAATTTAGCTTCAGATTCATGCGAAATACACGAATTAGCTTTAAATCAACGCGAAACATACGATGTAACTTCAATATCATGCGAAACACACGATTTCGATTCAAATTCGTGCGAAATAGAGATTTTAAACAAACGATTTAGCTTCAAATTCATGCGAAATGAACAATTTAGCTTCAGATTCATGCGAAATACACGAATTAGCTTTAAATCAACGCCGAAACATACGATTTAGCTTCAATATCATACGAAACACACGATTTCGATTGAAATTCGTGCGAAATAGCGATTTTCAACAAACGATTTAGCTTCAAATTCATGTGATATGAACAATTTAGCTTCAGATTCATGCGAAATACACGAATTAGCTTTAAATCAACGCGAAACATACGATTTCGTTTCAATATCATGCGAAACACACGATTTCGATTGAAATTCGTGCGAAATAGCGTTTTTCAACAAACGATTTAGCTTCAAATTCATGCGAAATGAACAATTTAGCTTCAGATTAATGCGAAATACACGAATTAGCTTTAAATCAACGCGAAACATACGATTTAGCTTCAATATCAAACGATATACACCATTTTGCTTCAAATTCGTGCGAAATAGCGATTTTAAACAAACGATTTAGCTTCAAATTCATGCGATATGAACAATTTAGCTTCAGATTCATGCGAAATACACGAATTAGCTTTAAATCAACGCGAAACATACAATTTAACTTCAATATCATGCGATATACACGATTTCGCTTCAAATTCGTGCGAAATAGCGATTTTAAACAAACGATTTAGCTTCAAATTCATGTGATATGAACAATTTAGCTTCAGATTAATGCGAAATACACGAATTAGCTTTAAATCAACGCGAAACATACGATTTAGCAGAAATATCATGCGATATACACGATTTCGCTTCAAATTCTTGCGAAGTAGCGATTGTAAACAAACGATTTAGCTTCAAATTCATGCGAAATGAACAATTTTGCTTCAGATTCATGCGAAATACACGAATTAGCTTTAAATCAATGCGAAACATACGATTTATCGTCAATATCATGCGCAACACACGATTTCGCTTCAAATTCGTGCGAAATAGAGATTTTAAACAAAGATTTAGCTTCAAATTCATGCGAAATGAACAATTTAGCTTCAGATTAATGCGAAATACACGAATTAGCTTTAAATCAACGCGATACATACGATTTAACTTCAATATCATGCGAAACACACGGTTTCGATTGAAATTCGTGCGAAATAGCGATTTTCAACAAACGATTTAGCTTCAAATTCATGCGAAATGAACAATTTAGCTTCAGATTCATGCGAAATACACGAATTAGCTTTAAATCAACGCGAAACATACGATGTAACTTCAATATCATGCGAAACACACGATTTCGATTCAAATTCGTGCGAAATAGAGATTTTAAACAAACGATTTAGCTTCAAATTCATGCGAAATGAACAATTTAGCTTCAGATTCATGCGAAATACACGAATTAGCTTTAAATCAACGCGAAACATACGATTTAGCTTCAATATCATACGAAACACACGATTTCGATTGAAATTCGTGCGAAATAGCGATTTTCAACAAACGATTTAGCTTCAAATTCATGTGATATGAACAATTTAACTTCAGATTCATGCGAAATACACGAATTAGCTTTAAATCAACGCGAAACATACGATTTCGTTTCAATATCATGCGAAACAAACGATTTCGATTGAAATTCGTGCGAAATAGCGTTTTTCAACAAACGATTTAGCTTCAAATTCATGCGAAATGAACAATTTAGCTTCAGATTAATGCGAAATACACGAATTAGCTTTAAATCAACGCGAAACATACGATTTAGCTTCAATATCAAACGATATACACCATTTTGCTTCAAATTCGTGCGAAATAGCGATTTTAAACAAACGATTTAGCTTCAAATTCATGCGATATGAACAATTTAGCTTCAGATTCATGCGAAATACACGAATTAGCTTTAAATCAACGCGAAACATACAATTTAACTTCAATATCATGCGATATACACGATTTCGCTTCAAATTCGTGCGAAATAGCGATTTTAAACAAACGATTTAGCTTCAAATTCATGTGATATGAACAATTTAGCTTCAGATTAATGCGAAATACACGAATTAGCTTTAAATCAACGCGAAACATACGATTTAGCAGAAATATCATGCGATATACACGATTTCGCTTCAAATTCTTGCGAAGTAGCGATTGTAAACAAACGATTTAGCTTCAAATTCATGCGAAATGAACAATTTAGCTTCAGATTCATGCGAAATACACGAATTAGCTTTAAATCAACGCGAAACATACGATTTAACTTCAATATCATGCGAAACACACGATTTCGATTGAAATTCGTGAGAAATAGCGATTTTAAACAAACGATTTAGCTTCAAATTCATGTGATATGAACAATTTAGCTTCAGATTCATGCGAAATACACGAATTAGCTTTAAATCAACGCGAAACATACGATTTAGCAGAAATATCATGCGATATACACGATTTCGCTTCAAATTCTTGCGAAGTAGCGATTTTAAACAAACGATTTAGCTTCAAATTCATGCGAAATGAACAATTTTGCTTCAGATTCATGCGAAATACACGAATTAGCTTTAAATCAATGCGAAACATACGATTTATCGTCAATATCATGCGCAACACACGATTTCGCTTCAAATTCGTGCGAAATAGAGATTTTAAACAAAGATTTAGCTTCAAATTCATGCGAAATGAACAATTTAGCTTCAGATTAATGCGAAATACACGAATTAGCTTTAAATCAACGCGATACATACGATTTAACTTCAATATCATGCGAAACACACGGTTTCGATTGAAATTCGTGCGAAATAGCGATTTTCAACAAACGATTTAGCTTCAAATTCATGCGAAATGAACAATTTAGCTTCAGATTCATGCGAAATACACGAATTAGCTTTAAATCAACGCGAAACATACGATGTAACTTCAATATCATGCGAAACACACGATTTCGATTCAAATTCGTGCGAAATAGAGATTTTAAACAAACGATTTAGCTTCAAATTCATGCGAAATGAACAATTTAGCTTCAGATTCATGCGAAATACACGAATTAGCTTTAAATCAACGCGAAACATACGATTTAGCTTCAATATCATGCGAAACACACGATTTCGATTGAAATTCGTGCGAAATAGCGTTTTTCAACAAACGATTTAGCTTCAAATTCATGCGAAATGAACAATTTAGCTTCAGATTAATGCGAAATACACGAATTAGCTTTAAATCAACGCGAAACATACGATTTAGCTTCAATATCAAACGATATACACCATTTTGCTTCAAATTCGTGCGAAATAGCGATTTTAAACAAACGATTTAGCTTCAAATTCATGCGATATGAACAATTTAGCTTCAGATTCATGCGAAATACACGAATTAGCTTTAAATCAACGCGAAACATACAATTTAACTTCAATATCATGCGATATACACGATTTCGCTTCAAATTCGTGCGAAATAGCGATTTTAAACAAACGATTTAGCTTCAAATTCATGTGATATGAACAATTTAGCTTCAGATTAATGCGAAATACACGAATTAGCTTTAAATCAACGCGAAACATACGATTTAGCAGAAATATCATGCGATATACACGATTTCGCTTCAAATTCTTGCGAAGTAGCGATTGTAAACAAACGATTTAGCTTCAAATTCATGCGAAATGAACAATTTTGCTTCAGATTCATGCGAAATACACGAATTAGCTTTAAATCAATGCGAAACATACGATTTATCGTCAATATCATGCGCAACACACGATTTCGCTTCAAATTCGTGCGAAATAGAGATTTTAAACAAAGATTTAGCTTCAAATTCATGCGAAATGAACAATTTAGCTTCAGATTAATGCGAAATACACTAATTAGCTTTAAATCAACGCGATACATACGATTTAACTTCAATATCATGCGAAACACACGGTTTCGATTGAAATTCGTGCGAAATAGCGATTTTCAACAAACGATTTAGCTTCAAATTCATGCGAAATGAACAATTTAGCTTCAGATTCATGCGAAATACACGAATTAGCTTTAAATCAACGCGAAACATACGATGTAACTTCAATATCATGCGAAACACACGATTTCGATTCAAATTCGTGCGAAATAGAGATTTTAAACAAACGATTTAGCTTCAAATTCATGCGAAATGAACAATTTAGCTTCAGATTCATGCGAAATACACGAATTAGCTTTAAATCAACGCGAAACATACGATTTAGCTTCAATATCATACGAAACACACGATTTCGATTGAAATTCGTGCGAAATAGCGATTTTCAACAAACGATTTAGCTTCAAATTCATGTGATATGAACAATTTAGCTTCAGATTCATGCGAAATACACGAATTAGCTTTAAATCAACGCGAAACATACGATTTCGTTTCAATATCATGCGAAACAAACGATTTCGATTGAAATTCGTGCGAAATAGCGTTTTTCAACAAACGATTTAGCTTCAAATTCATGCGAAATGAACAATTTAGCTTCAGATTAATGCGAAATACACGAATTAGCTTTAAATCAACGCGAAACATACGATTTAGCTTCAATATCAAACGATATACACCATTTTGCTTCAAATTCGTGCGAAATAGCGATTTTAAACAAACGATTTAGCTTCAAATTCATGCGATATGAACAATTTAGCTTCAGATTCATGCGAAATACACGAATTAGCTTTAAATCAACGCGAAACATACAATTTAACTTCAATATCATGCGATATACACGATTTCGCTTCAAATTCGTGCGAAATAGCGATTTTAAACAAACGATTTAGCTTCAAATTCATGTGATATGAACAATTTAGCTTCAGATTAATGCGAAATACACGAATTAGCTTTAAATCAACGCGAAACATACGATTTAGCAGAAATATCATGCGATATACACGATTTCGCTTCAAATTCTTGCGAAGTAGCGATTGTAAACAAACGATTTAGCTTCAAATTCATGCGAAATGAACAATTTAGCTTCAGATTCATGCGAAATACACGAATTAGCTTTAAATCAACGCGAAACATACGATTTAACTTCAATATCATGCGAAACACACGATTTCGATTGAAATTCGTGAGAAATAGCGATTTTAAACAAACGATTTAGCTTCAAATTCATGCGAAATGAACAATTTAGCTTCAGATTCATGCGAAATACACGAATTAGCTTTAAATCAACGCGAAACATACGATTTAACTTCAATATCATGCGAAACACACGATTTCGATTGAAATTCGTGAGAAATAGCGATTTTAAACAAACGATTTAGCTTCAAATTCATGAGATATGAACAATTTAGCTTCAGATTCATGCGAAATACACGAATTAGCTTTAAATCAACGCGGAACATACGATTTAGCAGAAATATCATGCGAAACATACGATATCGCTTCAAATTCGTACGAAATAGAGATTTTATACAAAGATTTAGCTTCAAATTCATGCGAAATGAACAATTTAGCTTCAGATTAATGCGAAATACACGAATTAGCTTTAAATCAACTCGAAACATACGATTTAGCTTCAATATCATGCGAAACACACGATTTCGATTGAAATTCGTGCGAAATAGCGATTTTCAACAAACGATTTAGCTTCAAATTCATGCGAAATGAACAATTTAGCTTCAGATTCATGCGAAATCCACGAATTAGATTTAAATCACCGCGAAACATACGATTTAACTTCAATATCATGCGAAACACACGATTTCGATTCAAATTCGTGCGAAATAGCGATTTTCAAGAAACGATTTAGCTTCAAATTGATGTGATATGAACAATTTAGCTTCAGATTCATGCGAAATACACGAATTAGCTTTAAATCAACGCGGAACATACGATTTAGCAGAAATATCATGCGATATACACGATTTCGCTTCAAATTCGTGAGAAATAGCGATTTTAAACAAACGATTTAGCTTCAAATTCATGTGATATGAACAATTTAGCTTCAGATTCATGCGAAATACACGAATTAGCTTTAAATCACCGCGAAACATACGATTTAGCAGAAATATCATGCGATATACACGATTTCGCTTCAAATTCTTGCGAAAAAGCGATTTTAAACAAACGATTTAGCTTCAAATTCATGCGAAATGAACAATTTAGCTTCAGATTCATGCGAAATACACGAATTAGCTTTAAATCAACGCGAAACATACGATTTATCGTCAAAATCATGTGAAACACACGATTTCGGTTGAAATTCTTACGAAATAGCGATTTTAAACAAACGATTTAGCTTCAAATTCATGTGATATGAACTATTTAACTTCAGATTCATGCGAAATACACGAATTAGCTTTAAATCAACGCGAAACATACGATTTAACTTCAATATCATGCGAAACACACGATTTCGATTCAAATTCGTGCGAAATAGAGATTTTAAACAAACGATTTAGCTTCAAATTCATGCGAAATGAACAATTTAGCTTCAGATTAATGCGAAATACACGAATTAGCTTTAAATCAACGCGAAACAAACGATTTAACTTCAATATAAAGCGATATACACGATTTCGCTTCAAATTCGTGCGAAATAGCGATTTTAAACAAACGATTTGGCTTCAAATTCATGTGATATGAACTATTTAAATTCAGATTCATGCGAAATACACGAATTAGCTTTAAATCAACGCGAAACATACGATTTATCGTCAATATCATGCGAAACACACGATTTCGATTCAAATTCGTGCGAAATAGAGATTTTAAACAAACGATTTAGCTTCAAATTCATGCGAAATGAACAATTTAGCTTCAGATTCATGCGAAATACACGAATTAGCTTTAAATCAACGCGAAACATACGTTTTAGCATCAATATCATGCGATATACACGATTTCGCTTCAAATTCGTGCGAAATAGCGATTTTAAACAAACGATTTAGCTTCAAATTCATGTGATATGAACAATTTAGCTTCAGATTAATGCGAAATACACGAATTAGCTTTAAATCAACGCGAAACATACGATTTAGCAGAAATATCATGCGATATACACGATTAAACAAACGATTTAGCTTCAAATTCATGTGATATGAACAATTTAGCTTCAGATTAATGCGAAATACACGAATTAGCTTTAAATCAACGCGAAACATACGATTTAGCAGAAATATCATGCGATATACACGATTTCGCTTCAAATTCTTGCGAAGTAGCGATTGTAAACAAACGATTTAGCTTCAAATTCATGCGAAATGAATAATTTAGCTTCAGATTCATGCGAAATACACGAATTAGCTTTAAATCAACGCGAAACATACGATTTAACTTCAATATCATGCGAAACACACGATTTCGATTGAAATTCGTGAGAAATAGCGATTTTAAACAAACGATTTAGCTTCAAATTCATGCGAAATGAACAATTTAGCTTCAGATTCATGCGAAATACACGAATTAGCTTTAAATCAACGCGAAACATACGATTTAACTTCAATATCATGCGAAACACACGATTTCGATTGAAATTCGTGAGAAATAGCGATTTTAAACAAACGATTTAGCTTCAAATTCATGTGATATGAACAATTTAGCTTCAGATTCATGCGAAATACACGAATTAGCTTTAAATCAACGCGGAACATACGATTTAGCAGAAATATCATGCGAAACACACGATATCGCTTCAAATTCGTGCGAAATAGAGATTTTATACAAAGATTTAGCTTCAAATTCATGCGAAATGAACAATTTAGCTTCAGATTAATGCGAAATACACGAATTAGCTTTAAATCAACTCGAAACATACGATTTAGCTTCAATATCATGCGAAACACACGATTTCGATTGAAATTCGTGCGAAATAGCGATTTTCAACAAACGATTTAGCTTCAAATTCATGCGAAATGAACAATTTAGCTTCAGATTCATGCGAAATCCACGAATTAGCTTTAAATCAACGCGAAACATACGATTTAACTTCAATATCATGCGAAACACACGATTTCGATTGAAATTCGTGCGAAATAGCGATTTTCAACACACGATTTAGCTTCAAATTCATGTGATATGAACAATTTAGCTTCAGATTCATGCGAAATACACGAATTAGCTTTAAATCAACGCGAAACAAACGATTTAAATTCAATATCAAGCGATATACACGATTTCGCTTCAAATTCGTGCGAAATAGCGATTTTAAACAAACGATTTAGCTTGAAATTCATGTGATATGAACTATTTAAATTCAGATTCATGCGAAATACACGAATTAGCTTTAAATCAACGCGAAACATACGATTTATCGTCAATATCATGCGAAACACACGATTTCGATTCAAATTCGTGCGAAATAGAGATTTTAAACAAACGATTTAGCTTCAAATTCATGCGAAATGAACAATTTAGCTTCAGATTCATGCAAAATACACGAATTAGCTTTAAATCAACGCGAAACATACGTTTTAGCTTCAATATCATGCGATATACACGATTTCGCTTCAAATTCGTGCGAAATAGCGATTTTAAACAAACGATTTAGCTTCAAATTCATGTGATATGAACAATTTAGCTTCAGATTAATGCGAAATACACGAATTAGCTTTAAATCAACGCGAAACACACGATTTATCGTCAATATCATGCGAAACACACGATTTCGCTTCAAATTCGTGCGAAATAGAGATTTTAAACAAACGATTTAGCTTCAAATTCATGCGAAATGAACAATTTAGCTTCAGATTCATGCGAAATACACGAATTAGCTTTAAATCAACACGAAACAAACGATTTAACTTCAATATCAAGCGATATACACGATTTCGCTTCAATTTCGTGCGAAATAGCGATTTTAAACAAACGATATAGCTTCAAATTCATGTGATATGAACTATTTAACTTCAGATTCATGCGAAATCCACGAATTAGCTTTAAATCAACGCGAAACATACGATTTAACTTCAATATCATGCGAAACACACGATTTCGATTCAAATTCGTGCGAAATAGAGATTTTAAACAAACGATTTAGCTTCAAATTCATGCGAAATGAACAATTTAGCTTCAGATTAATGCGAAATACAGGAATTAGCTTTAAATCAACGCGAAACATACGATTTAGCTTCAATATCATGCGATATACACGATTTCGCTTCAAATTCGTGCGAAATAGCGATTTTAAACAAACGATTTAGCTTCAAATTCATGTGATATGAACAATTTAGCTTAAGATTAATGCGAAATACACGAATTAGCTTCAAATCAACGCCAAACATACGATTTAGCTTCAATATCATGCGATATACACGATTTCGCTTCAAATTCGTGCGAAATAGCGATTTTAAACAAACGATTTAGCTTCAAATTCATGTGATATGAACAATTTAGCTTAAGATTAATGCGAAATACACGAATTAGCTTTAAATCAACGCGAAACAAACGATTTAACTTCAATATTGTTACGTCTCCCGACGTATTGATGTAACCATATAAATGCGGATTCGTAATTTGACACCCTTTTCAGGCCCGGGCCTTCAAATCGACCTAGCCATAAGAACGTAGATTATATATATTAACCCGAACTAGTTATAGGAAGATATACTACATTCGAGCCCCTATCCTACGCTCTCCCGATACCCATCCTACCGTTCAACCCATTACCGACACCTCCGCCAACGTTACCATACGAGTAATACCATAAGAAGCGTTCAAGCGTTTACCGACTCTTCCACTGTTGTTACCATATGCGTAATACCGTAAGACGTGTGCAAGCGTTAGCTATAGAACACCAAAGACGCGCTCCACTAGCCGACTCACCAGCATTCCCCGGCATCCCCACTCCGGAGGATTCCCCACCACATGGTACGCCCCACTCGTACCTCCCCGGAGCAGCAGCGCCCCCACAACCGAAGGAGGTCAGAGCACCAGCGAAGATCGTCAGTTCTACTCCCAGCTCCACCGAGGAACGACTTCCTCTGGAGACCTCCCCGCACTTTACTATTTCAACTCTACTCCCAGTCGTAGTTAATATTAGGAGTCTAAGTGTATCTTAATCTTGAATATATTCTTTAATACTTAGTTATTGTCGTACCCTTCAATCTTCAATCCTAACTTCTTCACGGCAAAGGAAACGAGTGTCGCCTATGGTCGAACGGTTGTCTAAACCCTTCTGACTGCCAAGTTAATATACGCACGGAGCTCACCCTGAATGCTCGGTATAGAGACTTGAGGCTTTCGGTTGGAACCTGACAACAGTCCTTCTAAGCGACATAAGCTCCCCATGCCAAAACGCGCCGGTCGTAAATATCAGCTTCGGAAGCTTTGCCGAAAAACCAGCGCGATCGCTGACGGCTCACGGAGATTCGACCGCCAACGCCCAGCTTCAGCGAGCCGTGAGACATCCATACGTCGAGCTGGTCCAGTGGAGCGAGCCCCGTCCGATCGACATAGACGATACCACGTCCTACCCTCCAGTCTACGC
Organism: Megalopta genalis; assembly: GCF_051020955.1. Lineage (NCBI taxonomy): Eukaryota > Metazoa > Arthropoda > Insecta > Hymenoptera > Halictidae > Megalopta > Megalopta genalis. The sequence continues at coordinate 41,842 of NW_027477725.1, read as the reverse complement.
GAAGGGAGACCCACGTCGAAGGCGCTACACGACGTTCATCTTGAAGCAAGCCGCACTCCGAGCCCTCGAGGTCGCCCGGTCTATCGACCCGATGTACTAGACCGTCCGGTGAGTGCCTTTTGTAAACCGCCTATTCGCGAACGCATGAGATCCCGGTAATACACCGAACGTACGAGTCGCGTGTGTACCCAAAGGTTTGCAACGTACGTCTTGATCCGCGGTATTCGTGCGAATATATATATTTTTCGGGAAACGACGCCGCGGGACGTAACAATTTGGTGGCAGCGGTGGGATCGCTAAACCTCTCATGATGCCCGCGAATCCTCCAGCGGTTTCTACGCGCTCGCAAACATACGACCTCAAGTCCAAACAGTTAACGCAGGACGAATTATTCGCGATCCAGAAGACCCTCGCTAATAAAGAGGCTCGCCTCCTAGAACAAGCTAATAGCTTAGAGAGGAAAAAGGAGGAATTTCAATCTCAAGTATCCCTAGCGCAGTCAGAGATGGACCTAGACCGCGAAGCCATCCACAACGAGAACGTCCAATTACGCGAACAACTCGAAATCTTAAAAACCGAAGCAACGCGCGTACAAAACCCGCTTTCTTCGGGCGCCTCAGAAATAACGAATCAGAACACAGGCAGTATGCCCGAACCAGAAAATTCCGGACTAACATTGAAGGCCGCGGCCGAATCCATACCCACGTTCGACGGATCTCAACCGCCGGTCCTCCAATTCACTCGCACGTGCCTCCGAGCCAGGACCCTGATTCCTCCACACGCGGAAGGTACTCTCGCAAAATTAATAGTCAGTAAATTACGTGGACGCGCATACATCGCAATAGAAGACTGGCCTATAAGAACAGTCTCGGGAGTTTGCGACAGATTGAAAAACGTTTTCGGATCATGCCACACTGTCGACCACTATCGCGGAGAGTTGTCGAATATTTTCATGCGTCCGAACGAACACATATTAGACTACATTAGTCGCGTCAAAGATCTGCGCGATGCAATAATCGATTGCAACAGAAGCCGCACCGATATATTTGAAATAGATGACTTCACGAGGGACTGCCTCATTCGAGGATCCGTTCCCACGATTCGGTCGCAGCTCAGGCCCCTTAGAGATAAACCTCTCCACCGCGTGTATGACGAAGCGATAAGCGTCTTTAAGGAACTAGAGCTCGATAAGGTGAGATACGAGAAGCATAACATCCGCGAGGTTCGGTTCTGCGATAACCGGGGCGAAACCCAACGCGACACCAGACCAAACATCCGCGCCGAGATAAGCCGATATCGGTCACCGTCGCCCGCACCGTTCCGCGAGGCGCGTTCCCACGAACCGCCGCGCTCACCTTATCGCGATACGCCACCGCAGCCCGACCGTCGAGTTCCCACCAACGACTCTTACGAACGACCGCGCAGCAATTACGCCACACCAAGCCGCGACGTATACATACCTCCACCCAGACGCGAAGGTAATTCCTCTTCATACCCGCGAAACCAGCAGAAATTTTGCAATTACTGCAAGACGCCGGGACACGACATTCACGAATGTCGCAAGCGAGAGTACAACAACCGCATACGCGAACAGCAGGGAAACGGGAGGCCCCTCCCGTCTCACCCGAACCCGCGACGGGAGGTAACCGAAAACTCGCGCCCACAATCGATCCGGACGTTATCGAGCGAACACACTGTACCAGAGGAAGAGTGTCGCGAGTCACATTAAGCCCCGATACCAAAGTGCCACACGTAATGGTTTCGTCCCCCGACTTTCCTTCCACCGGAAAATTTATGATCGACACTGGAGCCGAGCCGAATATAATCAAGGCATCGCTCCTTAACCCAAGCATAGTCGTAGATGTCGCGAATAGTATTAATATATCGGGGATCACTGACGAAAGCGTTGCAACCCTGGGTTCTACCACCGTCAACATAGCAAACGCAGTGGTGGAATTCCACGTGGTGCCTGATACGTTCCCAATTCCTGCGGACGGAATTTTGGGAGCAGCATTCCTCTCGGGAGAGGCAGAGATATCGTTCAGAACCAAAAGCCTGGTCTGGAACGGAAATAAATTCTCGTTTTTATCAGCAGATAGGTGTATTATCGGACCACGCGCGAGCGCGTGTATCGCGGTGAACGCCACCGGCCCGGAAATAGGCTACATTAGAAAATGCGAATTAACACCAGGCGTGATGGTGCCGCATTGCTTAGTCAAAATCTCTAACGGAAAAGCATTCGTTAACTGCGTAAACACTTCGGACAAGGCTGTCGACCTCCCCATGCCGACCATGGAGCTGGAGGAGGTGGAAGGCATCGAGTATACCGCGGAATCACGCGAGACCAATTCAATTTCAATTCATTCAGTTGCTCAATACTTCGAATCCAGCTCTCCTAACTCGCGACGTAAAGAGATCACCGACATAATAAGTACGAGTCATCTCAGCAAAGAGGAGAGATCACACGTCGACCAAATCATTTACGAATACCACGACGTCTTCCACCTCCCGGGTGAGCCTCTGGGAAAGACTAACGCGGTAAAACATAAAATTATAACAACCGACGAAATACCCGTACATGTAAAACAGTATAGATATCCTCCAATCCACAAAGAGGAAATCAATAACCAGATGAAGGAGCTGTTGGAACAAAATATCGTAGCTCCTTCCAAGTCACCATTCAATAGCCCTTTGTGGATTGTCCCGAAGAAACCCGACGCCGACGGGAACAAAAGGTGGCGTATGGTAGTCGATTTCAGGTCTTTAAACGAAAAGTCGATCCCGGATGCCTACCCGTTACCAAGCATCCTAGAAATCTTAGATCAACTCGGCAGTGCAAAATATTTTAGCGTTTTCGATTTGGCCAGCGGGTTCCACCAGATCGAAATGGAACCCGAAGACGCGGCGAAAACGGCATTCTCAACCCCTTACGGACACTACGAGTTCAAAAGGATGCCCTTCGGCCTACGGAACGCCCCCGCCACCTTTCAGAGGCTAATGGACAATATTTTATCGGGTCTCCAGGGCACGGAGCTCTTCGTGTACCTGGATGACATAGTTATCTACGCGAGAAGTTTATCAGAGCACAAGTCCAAGTTCAACAAGCTTGCCCAAAGGTTGCGGGACGCGAACCTTAAACTACAACCGTCGAAATGCGGATTTTTGCACCGCGAGGTAGCGTACCTCGGCCACATAATAGGGGAGGACGGAGTTAAGCCCTGTCCACAGAAAATTATTGCGGTCAAAGAATTCCCCAAACCCAAAAACGTAAAGAGCCTTCGCGAGTTCCTTGGTCTGTCGGGCTATTACAGACGGTTTATCAAAAACTTTTCAAACATCTCGAAACCACTAACCACGCTGTTAAAAAAGGACACCAAGTTCGTTTGGGGTCAACAACAGGAAAACGCCTTTCACACGTTACGAGAAGTGTTGACCACGGAGCCGCTATTACAGTATCCAGATTTCTCTAAAGAATTTAACATAACAACAGATGCTTCGGGGTATGCCATAGGCGGCATTCTTAGCCAGGGAGAACAGGGGAAAGATCGTCCCATCGCGTACGCATCTCGCCTACTTCACGGTGCAGAATTAAATTACTCAACCATCGAGAAGGAGTGCCTAGCCATCATTTACTGTACGCAATATTTCCGGCCATACATCTACGGCCACAAATTCAACCTAATCACAGATCATCAGCCACTCGTGTGGATGAACTCAGTCAAAGACCCTACGTCCAGGCTGCTCCGTTGGCGCCTGAAACTGGCCGAGTTCGATTACCGGATCACTTACAAAACAGGAAAAACCAATTTAAACGCAGACGCGCTTTCACGCAACCCCGTGAGCACCCTTCCAATGTCCTCCGGCTCTGGGTCCTCCGACATGTTCGACGCCGTTAAACGACCACCGCGACCCCTTCCACCCACCCCACAGAACCCGTCACCAATCCTCGGCCGACGGCCACCATCGCGAAATGTTCCTTCCACTCCCCGCCCCAACCAACCGCCACCTAGCCCGCCATCTTCACGAAAAGATCTGCCATTTTCACCCAACGCCTCGCCTTCATCTCACCAATCCCCAACCGCCCATTCCCCTCCGCACACTCCTCGCTCTCCTACGATAACAGTGGACACGCCCACCGACAGAGCAGTCACGTCCAGCCCCGAATCACAATCGGAAACCGACAGTAGCGAGAACATATTCGAACAATACAACCACCCCGCGAAACCAAATAGAAGAACGTTCGTGCATACACGCGACCGGTTGATTATGCGCGACGATAACCTGGTGGCGTTCATAACAATGGACGGCCAACCCGTGGACCCCGGGGCAGTAGATCTGTTCTCAGCCGGTAGAATACCACCACTCGAAAACCTAACGTTGTCCAGGGCAAAAGTATTGAACTCCGGAAAGAAGAAATTAATCCTACTCCCCATAAAATCCACAAAACATCACGCGGCCTCGCACGAAAACATAACAGAGTCTCTCAGATCAATACTGGACGTCGTGACCGAACTACAACTCGATTCCTTTAGCATATCAAAGATATCAATAGACGAGACACCCTGGATCAGCATTTACAAAATTCTCTTAGAACTATTTTCAAACACCAACACACAAATTTTCGCCTGCGGTAACGAAGTTCGGATACCCTCGATCAACGATCGATCCTCCATAATATCTGAAAACCACGACTCAGCCTTCGCGGGACACAAAGGCATTACGAAAACGTACAGGAGAATCAGGGAAAGATATTTTTGGCCCACACTCAAAAAAGAAGTCCAAGAATTCGTAAATTCGTGTGAATCATGCCAACGAAAAAAATTAGTCCGCGTTAAAACAAGACAACCCATGACGATAACTGACACGCCCGGTAGCGCTTTCGAGAAAGTTTCAATGGATATTGTAGGCCCGCTTCCCACTTCACCTAACGACTTCTCCTACATCTTAACAATCCAAGACCTCCTCACAAAATACTCCCTAGCCATCCCACTAAGAAACGCGAACGCGATAGAAATCGCGAATGCGTTTACCCAGGAATTTATTTGCCGTTTCGGCGCGCCAAAGGGTATACTGACTGATCAAGGAACGAATTTCCTCAGTTCTCTCATGAGAAATGTAGCTAAGCGATTCAAGATCACACAATTCAAAACAACCGCGTTCAGACCCCAAAGCAACGGCTCAGTAGAACGTTCTCACCACGTTTTAACGGAATATCTGAAACAGTACATAACGAAGGGAAACTGGGACGAGTGGCTGCCGTTCGCAACCTTCTCATATAACACGAGTACGCACGAAGGCACACTGTTCACCCCTCACGAGCTTGTCTTCGGTACAATAGCTAGGACTCCCTCAGCAAATACCGCAATGCACGACTCGTCAGACGAGTCATACAACAAATATTTAGAAAATCTTCAATCAAGAATCTCCGAAACAGTAGGGAAAGCCCGAGAGAACTTGGAATCCGCAAAGTATCGCTCTAAAAAATATTACGACAGGAAAACGAATGCTCAATCCTTTTCCGTCGGGGACAATGTGTATCTACTCAAAGAGCCGCGTAAAAGTAAGTTCGACGACGAATATTCCGGCCCGTACGAAATTGTGGAATGTATAAGCGATAGAAATGTAAGGATAAACTATAAGTCTGGTTCGCGAGTGGTCCATACGGACAAACTGAAACACGCCCCAACAGGACACCTCAGAGTGCAAAGTGTAACAGAGACGCGTTCGCCCCCACCCCAAACCCCAAACCCCACCACTCGGAACATAGGACAGCACCGGTATAAAACAGTGAGCGAGCTCCGAGACAACCCTCAGTCTGCATCCAACACCGCCAACATGAACATGACCGCACCACTTCTGATCTTCACTCTCATACGTACAGCCTCAGCAGTGATAGGCTACGACTGTGGAAGTTCGACCGTAAACGCGACTACGTTCTCCACAGTAGACAAACCGCTCTGCGAATTTTCCGATACCGAACCGACAGTCCAAAACGTCAGTATTCAGCTCCTCCAGATAGTCGACTTCGAGGAGACCACAACCTTCCAATGCAAAGTTGAAATAGATCGGACCATCTACTATTGCGGCATGCACTCCCACATGTCCGTAGTGAATAACGGCCGCCAACAGTACCTTCTCAACACTCCAAGAGACATATGCAAAACAATGCATAACTCAGGCGTACTTGTGCTACCGCCCAACAACCAATTAGTGGGACTAATGAGCAACAGCACCACCACAAGAAGTATTACACTGGCAGGTTCCATTCTGCAGGACGGAACATGCGGCGGAACTACGTATAGCGACCCTTTCGGCACTTGGAACCAAGTCATAGTGCAAGCAGTGATCAGAGTCACTCTCAAAAACTTCAGCGCCTCAACCAAAATCTCGACCAATGAGATACTCCTACCCACAGGACACCGGTGCACACTCGACAGGGAATACTGCACGGATCCGGAAGACGGATTCACCTTTTGGGACAGCATGCCTACCGACCAGTGCGCCTTCAACAAATATGAAGTCCTCTTCGATGGCAGATCTACCAAAGTCTTCACACCAAACCACAGCAACACTCCAACTTACACAGTGGCATCCGGCGACACCGTATTCGCACTCACGAGCACCGGCCGGACGCAGATCTGCGGCTACACGCTAATCCGGACCGAACACCCGAAGCTGCTCCTCCTAGAAACAGACAAAGAAGGAAAATTCAAATCAATTACCAAAACCAAGATCAATAGCCTGGACATATTCACTTATGTAAACACGAAATTCGTGTATATCGAGAAGCACCTCCGGTCCCAAATCATCGCAATGTATAGAGACATCATCAACCAAAAATGCGCACTGGAACGCCAGGTCTTGAAAAATGTTATCTCACTAATCCACATATCACCGGCAGAAGTCGCCACAACATTGGTAAAAGAGCCCGGTTACATGGCCATTCCCGCCGGAGAAGCCATATACGTCGTCAAGTGCATACCCGTTCAGTGCGTCCTCAGGAAGACAGAGGAGTGCTACGACGAACTTCCCGTCACCTATAGAAACAATTCGTTCTTCCTGACACCACGCACGCATATCCTCACAAGAACAGGCACTAAAAGAGTATGCAACGAATTGATTCCACCGATCTACCAAATTCACGGGGCATGGTACAAGATTACGCCTCGACCAGTAGAGAGTATACCACCTCCGCCACTCCAGCCGATAACAACATCTACATGGAAATACATTGACCCAACAAATCTTGCTACCGGCGGAATATACACACAGGAAGACATCCAAAAACTTAATGAGCACATCATGTTCCCTATCGAAAAGATGGCAGTAATAAATGCACTGGCACAAGGCGCATCAGGCAGATCGTACGCAGACGGATCCGTGAAACTGCACAATCTGATGGATGAGGACACCTTGAAACAGATCGCAGAATCAACTAGCAAGAAAATATGGGGCACCTTCATCGAATTCGGCTCCATAATGGCTGGGTTCATGGGAATATACTTGGCCATACGAATCATCAAACTTTGCATCAACACAATCCTCAACGGGATCGCTCTACACGCGGCCTACGGGTGGAGTCTCCAGCTCCTCGCAGCATCGTGGAGTGCCCTGGCGCACTTCTGCCTTTACCTAAAGCACAAACAAAGTGTCAGTGAAGTGCCCCCCAAGTGTACCACGACCGAGTGTATCCCTTTAACAAGCGTTATAGTCGATAAGGAAGAGCAAACGGACTCAAAAACAAAGAACTCTAACGACTTTGAAAACTCTATCGAGCGTACTGATAAATACGTATCGTATAAGAAACGGTCTCTCCTCGCCGACTCAGACGAGGAAGAAAAATGACTATCATCATTTTTCTTTCTCCCAGGGGGGGAGGTGTTACGTCTCCCGACGTATTGATGTAACCATATAAATGCGGATTCGGCAAGCCAACGCCTTGCCGGGTCGAGCGCCGGGCGCTCGAAAAATTTTGGAAATAGGTGTCAAATTACATCGTAATTTGACACCCTTTTCAGGCCCGGGCCTTCAAATCGACCTAGCCATAAGAACGTAGATTATATATATTAACCCGAACTAGTTATAGGAAGATATACTACATTCGAGCCCCTATCCTACGCTCTCCCGATACCCATCCTACCGTTCAACACATTACCGACACCTCCGCCAACGTTACCATACGAGTAATACCATAAGAAGCGTTCAAGCGTTTACCGACTCTTCCACTGTTGTTACCATATGCGTAATACCGTAAGACGTGTGCAAGCGTTAGCTATAGAACACCAAAGACGCGCTCCACTAGCCGACTCACCAGCATTCCCCGGCATCCCCACTCCGGAGGATTCCCCACCACATGGTACGCCCCACTCGTACCTCCCCGGAGCAGCAGCGCCCCCACAACCGAAGGAGGTCAGAGCACCAGCGAAGATCGTCAGTTCTACTCCCAGCTCCACCGAGGAACGACTTCCTCTGGAGACCTCCCCGCACTTTACTATTTCAACTCTACTCCCAGTCGTAGTTAATATTAGGAGTCTAAGTGTATCTTAATCTTGAATATATTCTTTAATACTTAGTTATTGTCGTACCCTTCAATCTTCAATCCTAACTTCTTCACGGCAAAGGAAACGAGTGTCGCCTATGGTCGAACGGTTGTCTAAACCCTTCTGACTGCCAAGTTAATATACGCACGGAGCTCACCCTGAATGCTCGGTATAGAGACTTGAGGCTTTCGGTTGGAACCTGACAACAGTCCTTCTAAGCGACATAAGCTCCCCATGCCAAAACGCGCCGGTCGTAAATATCAGCTTCGGAAGCTTTGCCGAAAAACCAGCGCGATCGCTGACGGCTCACGGAGATTCGACCGCCAACGAAACTACGAGGCCCGTATCATCGCCCAGCTTCAGCGAGCCGTGAGACATCCATACGTCGAGCTGGTCCAGTGGAGCGAGCCCCGTCCGATCGACATAGACGATACCACGTCCTACCCTCCAGTCTACGCGAAGGGAGACCCACGTCGAAGGCGCTACACGACGTTCATCTTGAAGCAAGCCGCACTCCGAGCCCTCGAGGTCGCCCGGTCTATCGACCCGATGTACTAGACCGTCCGGTGAGTGCCTTTTGTAAACCGCCTATTCGCGAACGCATGAGATCCCGGTAATACACCGAACGTACGAGTCGCGTGTGTACCCAAAGGTTTGCAACGTACGTCTTGATCCGCGGTATTCGTGCGAATATATATATTTTTCGGGAAACGACGCCGCGGGACGTAACAATTTGGTGGCAGCGGTGGGATCGCTAAACCTCTCATGATGCCCGCGAATCCTCCAGCGGTTTCTACGCGCTCGCAAACATACGACCTCAAGTCCAAACAGTTAACGCAGGACGAATTATTCGCGATCCAGAAGACCCTCGCTAATAAAGAGGCTCGCCTCCTAGAACAAGCTAATAGCTTAGAGAGGAAAAAGGAGGAATTTCAATCTCAAGTATCCCTAGCGCAGTCAGAGATGGACCTAGACCGCGAAGCCATCCACAACGAGAACGTCCAATTACGCGAACAACTCGAAATCTTAAAAACCGAAGCAACGCGCGTACAAAACCCCCTTTCTTCGGGCGCCTCAGAAATAACGAATCAGAACACAGGCAGTATGCCCGAACCAGAAAATACCGGACTAACATTGAAGGCCGCGGCCGAATCCATACCCACGTTCGACGGATCTCAACCGCCGGTCCTCCAATTCACTCGCACGTGCCTCCGAGCCAGGACCCTGATTCCTCCACACGCGGAAGGTACTCTCGCAAAATTAATAGTCAGTAAATTACGTGGACGCGCATACATCGCAATAGAAGACTGGCCTATAAGAACAGTCTCGGGAGTTTGCGACAGATTGAAAAACGTTTTCGGATCATGCCACACTGTCGACCACTATCGCGGAGAGTTGTCGAATATTTTCATGCGTCCGAACGAACACATATTAGACTACATTAGTCGCGTCAAAGATCTGCGCGATGCAATAATCGATTGCAACAGAAGCCGCACCGATATATTTGAAATAGCTGACTTCACGAGGGACTGCCTCATTCGAGGATCCGTTCCCACGATTCGGTCGCAGCTCAGGCCCCTTAGAGATAAACCTCTCCACCGCGTGTATGACGAAGCGATAAGCGTCTTTAAGGAACTAGAGCTCGATAAGGTGAGATACGAGAAGCATAACATCCGCGAGGTTCGGTTCTGCGATAACCGGGGCGAAACCCAACGCGACACCAGACCAAACATCCGCGCCGAGATAAGCCGATATCGGTCACCGTCGCCCGCACCGTTCCGCGAGGCGCGTTCCCACGAACCGCCGCGCTCACCTTATCGCGATACGCCACCGCAGCCCGACCGTCGAGTTCCCACCAACGACTCTTACGAACGACCGCGCAGCAATTACGCCACACCAAGCCGCGACGTATACATACCTCCACCCAGACGCGAAGGTAATTCCTCTTCATACCCGCGAAACCAGCAGAAATTTTGCAATTACTGCAAGACGCCGGGACACGACATTCACGAATGTCGCAAGCGAGAGTACAACAACCGCATACGCGAACAGCAGGGAAACGGGAGGCCCCTCCCGTCTCACCCGAACCCGCGACGGGAGGTAACCGAAAACTCGCGCCCACAATCGATCCGGACGTTATCGAGCGAACACACTGTACCAGAGGAAGAGTGTCGCGAGTCACATTAAGCCCCGATACCAAAGTGCCACACGTAATGGTTTCGTCCCCCGACTTTCCTTCCACCGGAAAATTTATGATCGACACTGGAGCCGAGCCGAATATAATCAAGGCATCGCTCCTTAACCCAAGCATAGTCGTAGATGTCGCGAATAGTATTAATATATCGGGGATCACTGACGAAAGCGTTGCAACCCTGGGTTCTACCACCGTCAACATAGCAAACGCAGTGGTGGAATTCCACGTGGTGCCTGATACGTTCCCAATTCCTGCGGACGGAATTTTGGGAGCAGCATTCCTCTCGGGAGAGGCAGAGATATCGTTCAGAACCAAAAGCCTGGTCTGGAACGGAAATAAATTCTCGTTTTTATCAGCAGATAGGTGTATTATCGGACCACGCGCGAGCGCGTGTATCGCGGTGAACGCCACCGGCCCGGAAATAGGCTACATTAGAAAATGCGAATTAACACCAGGCGTGATGGTGCCGCATTGCTTAGTCAAAATCTCTAACGGAAAAGCATTCGTTAACTGCGTAAACACTTCGGACAAGGCTGTCGACCTCCCCATGCCGACCATGGAGCTGGAGGAGGTGGAAGGCATCGAGTATACCGCGGAATCACGCGAGACCAATTCAATTTCAATTCATTCAGTTGCTCAATACTTCGAATCCAGCTCTCCTAACTCGCGACGTAAAGAGATCACCGACATAATAAGTACGAGTCATCTCAGCAAAGAGGAGAGATCACACGTCGACCAAATCATTTACGAATACCACGACGTCTTCCACCTCCCGGGTGAGCCTCTGGGAAAGACTAACGCGGTAAAACATAAAATTATAACAACCGACGAAATACCCGTACATGTAAAACAGTATAGATATCCTCCAATCCACAAAGAGGAAATCAATAACCAGATGAAGGAGCTGTTGGAACAAAATATCGTAGCTCCTTCCAAGTCACCATTCAATAGCCCTTTGTGGATTGTCCCGAAGAAACCCGACGCCGACGGGAACAAAAGGTGGCGTATGGTAGTCGATTTCAGGTCTTTAAACGAAAAGTCGATCCCGGATGCCTACCCGTTACCAAGCATCCTAGAAATCTTAGATCAACTCGGCAGTGCAAAATATTTTAGCGTTTTCGATTTGGCCAGCGGGTTCCACCAGATCGAAATGGAACCCGAAGACGCGGCGAAAACGGCATTCTCAACCCCTTACGGACACTACGAGTTCAAAAGGATGCCCTTCGGCCTACGGAACGCCCCCGCCACCTTTCAGAGGCTAATGGACAATATTTTATCGGGTCTCCAGGGCACGGAGCTCTTCGTGTACCTGGATGACATAGTTATCTACGCGAGAAGTTTATCAGAGCACAAGTCCAAGTTCAACAAGCTTGCCCAAAGGTTGCGGGACGCGAACCTTAAACTACAACCGTCGAAATGCGGATTTTTGCACCGCGAGGTAGCGTACCTCGGCCACATAATAGGGGAGGACGGAGTTAAGCCCTGTCCACAGAAAATTATTGCGGTCAAAGAATTCCCCAAACCCAAAAACGTAAAGAGCCTTCGCGAGTTCCTTGGTCTGTCGGGCTATTACAGACGGTTTATCAAAAACTTTTCAAACATCTCGAAACCACTAACCACGCTGTTAAAAAAGGACACCAAGTTCGTTTGGGGTCAACAACAGGAAAACGCCTTTCACACGTTACGAGAAGTGTTGACCACGGAGCCGCTATTACAGTATCCAGATTTCTCTAAAGAATTTAACATAACAACAGATGCTTCGGGGTATGCCATAGGCGGCATTCTTAGCCAGGGAGAACAGGGGAAAGATCGTCCCATCGCGTACGCATCTCGCCTACTTCACGGTGCAGAATTAAATTACTCAACCATCGAGAAGGAGTGCCTAGCCATCATTTACTGTACGCAATATTTCCGGCCATACATCTACGGCCACAAATTCAACCTAATCACAGATCATCAGCCACTCGTGTGGATGAACTCAGTCAAAGACCCTACGTCCAGGCTGCTCCGTTGGCGCCTGAAACTGGCCGAGTTCGATTACCGGATCACTTACAAAACAGGAAAAACCAATTTAAACGCAGACGCGCTTTCACGCAACCCCGTGAGCACCCTTCCAATGTCCTCCGGCTCTGGGTCCTCCGACATGTTCGACGCCGTTAAACGACCACCGCGACCCCTTCCACCCACCCCACAGAACCCGTCACCAATCCTCGGCCGACGGCCACCATCGCGAAATGTTCCTTCCACTCCCCGCCCCAACCAACCGCCACCTAGCCCGCCATCTTCACGAAAAGATCTGCCATTTTCACCCAACGCCTCGCCTTCATCTCACCAATCCCCAACCGCCCATTCCCCTCCGCACACTCCTCGCTCTCCTACGATAACAGTGGACACGCCCACCGACAGAGCAGTCACGTCCAGCCCCGAATCACAATCGGAAACCGACAGTAGCGAGAACATATTCGAACAATACAACCACCCCGCGAAACCAAATAGAAGAACGTTCGTGCATACACGCGACCGGTTGATTATGCGCGACGATAACCTGGTGGCGTTCATAACAATGGACGGCCAACCCGTGGACCCCGGGGCAGTAGATCTGTTCTCAGCCGGTAGAATACCACCACTCGAAAACCTAACGTTGTCCAGGGCAAAAGTATTGAACTCCGGAAAGAAGAAATTAATCCTACTCCCCATAAAATCCACAAAACATCACGCGGCCTCGCACGAAAACATAACAGAGTCTCTCAGATCAATACTGGACGTCGTGACCGAACTACAACTCGATTCCTTTAGCATATCAAAGATATCAATAGACGAGACACCCTGGATCAGCATTTACAAAATTCTCTTAGAACTATTTTCAAACACCAACACACAAATTTTCGCCTGCGGTAACGAAGTTCGGATACCCCCGATCAACGATCGATCCTCCATAATATCTGAAAACCACGACTCAGCCTTCGCGGGACACAAAGGCATTACGAAAACGTACAGGAGAATCAGGGAAAGATATTTTTGGCCCACACTCAAAAAAGAAGTCCAAGAATTCGTAAATTCGTGTGAATCATGCCAACGAAAAAAATTAGTCCGCGTTAAAACAAGACAACCCATGACGATAACTGACACGCCCGGTAGCGCTTTCGAGAAAGTTTCAATGGATATTGTAGGCCCGCTTCCCACTTCACCTAACGACTTCTCCTACATCTTAACAATCCAAGACCTCCTCACAAAATACTCCCTAGCCATCCCACTAAGAAACGCGAACGCGATAGAAATCGCGAATGCGTTTACCCAGGAATTTATTTGCCGTTTCGGCGCGCCAAAGGGTATACTGACTGATCAAGGAACGAATTTCCTCAGTTCTCTCATGAGAAATGTAGCTAAGCGATTCAAGATCACACAATTCAAAACAACCGCGTTCAGACCCCAAAGCAACGGCTCAGTAGAACGTTCTCACCACGTTTTAACGGAATATCTGAAACAGTACATAACGAAGGGAAACTGGGACGAGTGGCTGCCGTTCGCAACCTTCTCATATAACACGAGTACGCACGAAGGCACACTGTTCACCCCTCACGAGCTTGTCTTCGGTACAATAGCTAGGACTCCCTCAGCAAATACCGCAATGCACGACTCGTCAGACGAGTCATACAACAAATATTTAGAAAATCTTCAATCAAGAATCTCCGAAACAGTAGGGAAAGCCCGAGAGAACTTGGAATCCGCAAAGTATCGCTCTAAAAAATATTACGACAGGAAAACGAATGCTCAATCCTTTTCCGTCGGGGACAATGTGTATCTACTCAAAGAGCCGCGTAAAAGTAAGTTCGACGACGAATATTCCGGCCCGTACGAAATTGTGGAATGTATAAGCGATAGAAATGTAAGGATAAACTATAAGTCTGGTTCGCGAGTGGTCCATACGGACAAACTGAAACACGCCCCAACAGGACACCTCAGAGTGCAAAGTGTAACAGAGACGCGTTCGCCCCCACCCCAAACCCCAAACCCCACCACTCGGAACATAGGACAGCACCGGTATAAAACAGTGAGCGAGCTCCGAGACAACCCTCAGTCTGCATCCAACACCGCCAACATGAACATGACCGCACCACTTCTGATCTTCACTCTCATACGTACAGCCTCAGCAGTGATAGGCTACGACTGTGGAAGTTCGACCGTAAACGCGACTACGTTCTCCACAGTAGACAAACCGCTCTGCGAATTTTCCGATACCGAACCGACAGTCCAAAACGTCAGTATTCAGCTCCTCCAGATAGTCGACTTCGAGGAGACCACAACCTTCCAATGCAAAGTTGAAATAGATCGGACCATCTACTATTGCGGCATGCACTCCCACATGTCCGTAGTGAATAACGGCCGCCAACAGTACCTTCTCAACACTCCAAGAGACATATGCAAAACAATGCATAACTCAGGCGTACTTGTGCTACCGCCCAACAACCAATTAGTGGGACTAATGAGCAACAGCACCACCACGAGAAGTATTACACTGGCAGGTTCCATTCTGCAGGACGGAACATGCGGCGGAACTACGTATAGCGACCCTTTCGGCACTTGGAACCAAGTCATAGTGCAAGCAGTGATCAGAGTCACTCTCAAAAACTTCAGCGCCTCAACCAAAATCTCGACCAATGAGATACTCCTACCCACAGGACACCGGTGCACACTCGACAGGGAATACTGCACGGATCCGGAAGACGGATTCACCTTTTGGGACAGCATGCCTACCGACCAGTGCGCCTTCAACAAATATGAAGTCCTCTTCGATGGCAGATCTACCAAAGTCTTCACACCAAACCACAGCAACACTCCAACTTACACAGTGGCATCCGGCGACACCGTATTCGCACTCACGAGCACCGGCCGGACGCAGATCTGCGGCTACACGCTAATCCGGACCGAACACCCGAAGCTGCTCCTCCTAGAAACAGACAAAGAAGGAAAATTCAAATCAATTACCAAAACCAAGATCAATAGCCTGGACATATTCACTTATGTAAACACGAAATTCGTGTATATCGAGAAGCACCTCCGGTCCCAAATCATCGCAATGTATAGAGACATCATCAACCAAAAATGCGCACTGGAACGCCAGGTCTTGAAAAATGTTATCTCACTAATCCACATATCACCGGCAGAAGTCGCCACAACATTGGTAAAAGAGCCCGGTTACATGGCCATTCCCGCCGGAGAAGCCATATACGTCGTCAAGTGCATACCCGTTCAGTGCGTCCTCAGGAAGACAGAGGAGTGCTACGACGAACTTCCCGTCACCTATAGAAACAATTCGTTCTTCCTGACACCACGCACGCATATCCTCACAAGAACAGGCACTAAAAGAGTATGCAACGAATTGATTCCACCGATCTACCAAATTCACGGGGCATGGTACAAGATTACGCCTCGACCAGTAGAGAGTATACCACCTCCGCCACTCCAGCCGATAACAACATCTACATGGAAATACATTGACCCAACAAATCTTGCTACCGGCGGAATATACACACAGGAAGACATCCAAAAACTTAATGAGCACATCATGTTCCCTATCGAAAAGATGGCAGTAATAAATGCACTGGCACAAGGCGCATCAGGCAGATCGTACGCAGACGGATCCGTGAAACTGCACAATCTGATGGATGAGGACACCTTGAAACAGATCGCAGAATCAACTAGCAAGAAAATATGGGGCACCTTCATCGAATTCGGCTCCATAATGGCTGGGTTCATGGGAATATACTTGGCCATACGAATCATCAAACTTTGCATCAACACAATCCTCAACGGGATCGCTCTACACGCGGCCTACGGGTGGAGTCTCCAGCTCCTCGCAGCATCGTGGAGTGCCCTGGCGCACTTCTGCCTTTACCTAAAGCACAAACAAAGTGTCAGTGAAGTGCCCCCCAAGTGTACCACGACCGAGTGTATCCCTTTAACAAGCGTTATAGTCGATAAGGAAGAGCAAACGGACTCAAAAACAAAGAACTCTAACGACTTTGAAAACTCTATCGAGCGTACTGATAAATACGTATCGTATAAGAAACGGTCTCTCCTCGCCGACTCAGACGAGGAAGAAAAATGACTATCATCATTTTTCTTTCTCCCAGGGGGGGAGGTGTTACGTCTCCCGACGTATTGATGTAACCATATAAATGCGGATTCGGCAAGCCAACGCCTTGCCGGGTCGAGCGCCGGGCGCTCGAAAAATTTTGGAAATAGGTGTCAAATTACATCGTAATTTGACACCCTTTTCAGGCCCGGGCCTTCAAATCGACCTAGCCATAAGAACGTAGATTATATATATTAACCCGAACTAGTTATAGGAAGATATACTACATTCGAGCCCCTATCCTACGCTCTCCCGATACCCATCCTACCGTTCAACACATTACCGACACCTCCGCCAACGTTACCATACGAGTAATACCATAAGAAGCGTTCAAGCGTTTACCGACTCTTCCACTGTTGTTACCATATGCGTAATACCGTAAGACGTGTGCAAGCGTTAGCTATAGAACACCAAAGACGCGCTCCACTAGCCGACTCACCAGCATTCCCCGGCATCCCCACTCCGGAGGATTCCCCACCACATGGTACGCCCCACTCGTACCTCCCCGGAGCAGCAGCGCCCCCACAACCGAAGGAGGTCAGAGCACCAGCGAAGATCGTCAGTTCTACTCCCAGCTCCACCGAGGAACGACTTCCTCTGGAGACCTCCCCGCACTTTACTATTTCAACTCTACTCCCAGTCGTAGTTAATATTAGGAGTCTAAGTGTATCTTAATCTTGAATATATTCTTTAATACTTAGTTATTGTCGTACCCTTCAATCTTCAATCCTAACTTCTTCACGGCAAAGGAAACGAGTGTCGCCTATGGTCGAACGGTTGTCTAAACCCTTCTGACTGCCAAGTTAATATACGCACGGAGCTCACCCTGAATGCTCGGTATAGAGACTTGAGGCTTTCGGTTGGAACCTGACAACAGTCCTTCTAAGCGACATAAGCTCCCCATGCCAAAACGCGCCGGTCGTAAATATCAGCTTCGGAAGCTTTGCCGAAAAACCAGCGCGATCGCTGACGGCTCACGGAGATTCGACCGCCAACGAAACTACGAGGCCCGTATCATCGCCCAGCTTCAGCGAGCCGTGAGACATCCATACGTCGAGCTGGTCCAGTGGAGCGAGCCCCGTCCGATCGACATAGACGATACCACGTCCTACCCTCCAGTCTACGCGAAGGGAGACCCACGTCGAAGGCGCTACACGACGTTCATCTTGAAGCAAGCCGCACTCCGAGCCCTCGAGGTCGCCCGGTCTATCGACCCGATGTACTAGACCGTCCGGTGAGTGCCTTTTGTAAACCGCCTATTCGCGAACGCATGAGATCCCGGTAATACACCGAACGTACGAGTCGCGTGTGTACCCAAAGGTTTGCAACGTACGTCTTGATCCGCGGTATTCGTGCGAATATATATATTTTTCGGGAAACGACGCCGCGGGACGTAACAAAATCAACGCGGAACATACGATTTAGCAGAAATATCATGCGATATACACGATTTCGCTTCAAATTCGTGAGAAATAGCGATTTTAAACAAACGATTTAGCTTCAAATTCATGTGATATGAACAATTTAGCTTCAGATTCATGCGAAATACACGAATTAGCTTTAAATCAACGCGGAACATACGATTTAGCAGAAATATCATGCGATATACACGATTCCGCTTCAAATTCGTGAGAAATAGCGATTTTAAACAAACGATTTAGCTTCAAATTCATGCGAAATGAACAATTTAGCTTCAGATTAATGCGAAATACACGAATTAGCTTTAGATCAACGCGAAACATACGATTTAGTTTCAATATCATGCGAAACACACGATTTCGATTGAAATTCGTGCGAAATAGCGTTTTTCAACAAACAATTTAGCTTCAAATTCATGCGAAATGAACAATTTAGCTTCAGATTAATGCGAAATACACGAATTAGCTTTAAATCAACGCGAAACATACGATTTAGCTTCAATATCAAACGATATACACGATTTCGCTTCAAATTCGTGCGAAATAGCGATTTTAAACAAACGATTTAGCTTCAAATTCATGCGATATGAACAATTTAGCTTCAGATTCATGCGAAATACACGAATTAGCTTTAAATCAACGCGAAACATACAATTTAACTTCAATATCATGCGATATACACGATTTCGGTTCAAATTCTTGCGAAATAGCGATTTTAAACAAACGATTTAGCGTCAGATTCATGCGAAATACACGAATTAGCTTTAAATCAATGCGAAACATACAATTTATCGTCAATATCATGCGAAACACACGATTTCGCTTCAAATTCGTGCGAAAAAAGAGATTTTATACAAAGATTTAGCTTCAAATTCATGCGAAATGAACAATTTAGCTTCAGATTAATGCGAAATACACGAATTAGCTTTAAGTCAACTCGAAACATACGATTTAGCTTCAATATCATGCGAAACACACGATTTCGATTGAAATTCGTGCGAAATAGCGATTTTCAACAAACGATTTAGCTTCAAATTCATGCGAAATGAACAATTTAGCTTCAGATTCATGCGAAATCCACGAATTAGCTTTAAATCAACGCGAAACATACGATTTAACTTCAATATCATGAGAAACACACGATTTCGATTGAAATTCGTGCGAAATAGCGATTTTCAACAAACGATTTAGCTTCAAATTCATGTGATTTGAACAATTTAGCTTCAGATTCATGCGAAATACACGAATTAGCTTTAAATCAACGCGGAACATACGATTTAGCAGAAATATCATACGATATACACGATTTCGCTTCAAATTCGTGAGAAATAGCGATTTTAAACAAACGATTTAGCTTCAAATTCATGTGATATGAACAATTTAGCTTCAGATTCATGCGAAATACACGAATTAGCTTTAAATCAACGCGAAACATACGATTTAACTTCAATATCATGCGAAACACACGGTTTCGATTGAAATTCGTGCGAAATAGCGATTTTCAACAAACGATTTAGCTTCAAATTCATGCGAAATGAACAATTTAGCTTCAGATTCATGCGAAATACACGAATTAGCTTTAAATCAACGCGAAACATACGATTTCGTTTCAATATCATGCGATATACACGATTTCGCTTCAAATTCGTGTGAAATAGCGATTTTAAACAAACGATTTAGCTTCAAATTCATGTGATATGAACAATTTAGCATCAGATTCATGCGAAATACACGAATTAGCTTTAAATCAACGCGAAACACACGATTTATCGCCAATATCATGCGAAACACACGATTTCGATTGAAATTCGTGCGAAATAGAGATTTTAAACAAACGATTTAGCTTCAAATTCATGCGAAATGAACAATTTAGCTTCAGATTCATGCGAAATACACGAATTAGCTTTAAATCAACGCGAAACATACGATTTAGCTTCAATATCATACGATATACACGATTTCGCTTCAAATTCGTGCGAAATAGCGATTTTAAACAAACGATTTAGCTTCAAATTCATGTGATATGAACAATTTAGCTTCAGATTAATGCGAAATACACGAATTAGCTTTAAACCAACACGAAACAACCGATTTAACTTCAATATCAAGCGATATACACGATTTCGCTTCAATTTCGTGCGAAATAGCGATTTTAAACAAACGATTTGGCTTCAAATTCATGTGATATGAACTATTTAAATTCAGATTCATGCGAAATACACGAATTAGCTTTAAATCAACGCGAAACATACGATTTATCGTCAATATCATGAGAAACACACGATTTCGCTTCAAATTCGTGAGAAATAGCGATTTTAAACAAACGATTTAGCTTGAAATTCATGTGATATGAACTATTTAGCTTCAGATTCATGCGAAATACGCGAATTAGCTTTAAATCAACGCGAAACATACGATTTAACTTCAATATCAAGCGATATACACGATTTCGCTTCAGATTCGTGCGAAATAGCGATTTTAAACAAACGATTTAGCTTCAAATTCATGATATATGAACTATTTAACTTCAGATTCATGCGAAATACACGAATTAGCTTTAAATCAACGCGAAACATACGATTTAACTTCAATATCAAGCGATATACACGATTTCGCTTCAAATTCGTGAGAAATAGCGATTTTAAACAAACGATTTAGCTTCAAATTCATGCGAAACGAACAATTTAGCTTCAGAGTCATGCGAAATACACGAATTAGCTTTAAATCAACGCGAAACATACGATTTAGCTTCAATATCATGCGATATACACGATTTCGCTTCAAATTCGTGCGAAATAGCGATTTTAAACAAACGATTTGGCTTCAAATTCATGTGATATGAACTATTTAGCTTCAGATTCATGCGAAATACACGAATTAGCTTTAAATCATCGCGAAACATACGATTTAGCTTCAATCTCATGCGATATACACGATTTCGCTTCAAATTCGTGCGAAATAGCGATTTTAAACAAACGATTTAGCTTCAAATTCATGCGATATGAACTATTTAACTTCAGATTCATGCGAAATACACGAATTAGCTTTAAATCAACGCGAAACATACGATTTAACTTCAATATCAAGCGATATACACGATTTCGCTTCAAATTCGTGAGAAATAGCGATTTTAAACAAACGATTTAGCTTCAAATTCATGCGAAACGAACAATTTAGCTTCAGATTCATGCGAAATACACGAATTAGCTTTAAATCAACGCGAAACATACGATTTAGCTTCAATATCATGCTATATACACGATTTCGCTTCAAATTCGTGCGAAATAGCGATTTTAAACAAACGATTTGGCTTCAAATTCATGTGATATGAACTATTTAAATTCAGATTCATGCGAAATACACGAATTAGCTTTAAATCAACGCGAAACATACGATTTATCGTCAATATCATGAGAAACACACGATTTCGCTTCAAATTCGTGAGAAATAGCGATTTTAAACAAACGATTTAGCTTGAAATTCATGTGATATGAACTATTTAGCTTCAGATTCATGCGAAATACACAAATTAGCTTTAAATCAACGCGAAACATACGATTTAGCTTCAATCTCATGCGATATACACGATTTCGCTTCAAATTCGTGCGAAATAGCGATTTTAAACAAACGATTTAGCTTCAAATTCATGTGATATGAACAATTTAGCTTCAGATTAATGCGAAATACACGAATTAGCTTTAAATCAACGCGAAACATACGAGTTAGCAGAAATATCATGCGATATACACGATTTCGCTTCAAATTCGTGCGAAATAGCGATTTTAAACAAACGATTTAGCTTCAAATTCATGTGATATGAACAATTTAGCTTCAGATTAATGCGAAATACACGAATTAGCTTTAAATCAATGCGAAACATACGATTTAGCAGAAATATCATGCGATATACACGATTTCGCTTCAAATTCGTGCGAAATAGCGATTTTAAACAAACGATTTAGCTTCAAATTCATGCGAAATGAACAATTTAGCTTCAGATTCATGCGAAATACACGAATTAGCTTTAAATCAACGCGAAACATACGATTTAGCATCAATATCATGCGATATACACGATTTCGCTTCAAATTCGTGCGAAATAGCGATTTTAAACAAACGATTTGGCTTCAAATTCATGTGATATGAACTATTTAAATTCAGATTCATGCGAAATACACGAATTTGCTTTAAATCAACGCGAAACATACGATTTATCGTCAATATCATGAGAAACACACGATTTCGCCTCAAATTCGTGAGAAATAGCGATTTTAAACAAACGATTTAGTTTGAAATTCATGTGATATGAACTATTTAGCTTCAGATTCATGCGAAATACACGAATTAGCTTTAAATCAACGCGAAACATACGATTTAGCTTCAATATCATGCGATATACACGATTTCGCTTCAAATTCGTGCGAAATAGCGATTTTAAACAAACGATTTAGCTTGAAATTCATGTGATATGAACTATTTAGCTTCAGATTCATGCGAAATACACGAATTAGCTTTAAATCAACGCGAAACATACGATTTAGCTTCAATCTCATGCGATATACACGATTTCGCTTCAAATTCGTGCGAAATAGCGATTTTAAACAAACGATTTAGCTTCAAATTCATGTGATATGAACAATTTAGCTTCAGATTAATGCGAAATACACGAATTAGCTTTAAATCAACGCGAAACATACGATTTAGCTTCAATATCATGCGATATACACGATTTCGCTTCAAATTCGTGCGAAATAGCGATTTTAAACAAACGATTTAGCTTCAAATTCATGTGATATGTACAATTTAGCTTCAGATTAATGCGAAATACACGAATTAGCTTTAAATCAACGCGAAACATACGATTTAGCAGAAATATCATGCGATATACACGATTTCGCTTCAAATTCTTGCGAAATAGCGATTTTAAACAAACGATTTAGCTTCAGCATTCATGCGATATGAACTATTTAACTTCAGATTCATGCGAAATACACGAATTAGCTTTAAATCAACGCGAAACATACGATTTAACTTCAATATCAAGCGATATACACGATTTCGCTTCAAATTCGTGAGAAATAGCGATTTTAAACAAACGATTTAGCTTCAAATTCATGCGAAACGAACAATTTAGCTTCAGATTCATGCGAAATACACGAATTAGCTTTAAATCAACGCGAAACATACGACTTAGCTTCAATATCATGCGATATACACGATTTCGCTTCAAATTCGTGCGAAATAGCGATTTTAAACAAACGATTTGGCTTCAAATTTATGTGATATGAACTATTTAAATTCAGATTAATGCGAAATACACGAATTAGCTTTAAATCAACGCGAAACATACGATTTAGCAGAAATATCATGCGATATACACGATTTCGCTTCAAATTCTTGCGAAATAGCGATTTTAAACAAACGATTTAGCTTGAAATTCATGTGATATGAACTATTTAGCTTCAGATTCATGCGAAATACACGAATTAGCTTTAAATCAACGCGAAACATACGATTTAGCTTCAATATCATGCGATATACACGATTTCGCTTCAAATTCTTGCGAAATAGCGATTTTAAACAAACGATTTAGCTTCAAATTTATGCAAAATGAACAATTTTGCTTCAGATTCATGCGAAATACACGAATTAGCTTTAAATCAATGCGTAACATACGATTTAGCTTCAATATCATGCGATATACACGATTTCGCTTCAAATTCGTGCGAAATAGAGATTTTAAACAAAGATTTAGCTTCAAATTCATGCGAAATGAACAATTTAGCTTCAGATTAATGCGAAATACACGAATTAGCTTTAAATCAACGCGAAACATACGATTTAGCAGAAATATCATGCGATATACACGATTTCGCTTCAAATTCTTGCGAAATAGCGATTTTAAACAAACGATTTAGCTTCAAATTCATGTGATATGAACTATTTAACTTCAGATTCATGCGAAATACACGAATTAGCTTTAAATCAAAGCGAAACATACGATATAACTTCAATATCATACGAAACACACGATTTCGATTGAAATTCGTGCGAAATAGCGATTTTATACAAACGATTTAGCTTCAAATTCATGCGAAATGAAAAATTTTGCTTCAGATTCATGCGAAATACACGGATTAGCTTTAAATCAACGCGAAACATACGATTTAACTTCAATATCATGCGAAACACACGATTTCGATTCAAATTCGTGCGAAATAGAGATTTTAAACAAACGATTTAGCTTCAAATTCATGCGAAATGAACAATTTAGCTTCAGATTCATGCGAAATACACGAATTAGATTTAAATCAACGCGAAACATACGATTTAGCTTCAATATCATGCGATATACACGATTTCGCTTCAAATTCGTGCGAAATAGCGATTTTAAACAAACGACTTAGCTTCAAATTCATGTGATATGAACTATTTAACTTCAGATTCATGCGAAATACACGAATTAGCTTTAAATCAACGCGAAACATACGATATAACTTCAATATCATACGAAACACACGATTTCGATTGAAATTCGTGCGAAATAGCGATTTTATACAAACGATTTAGCTTCAAATTCATGCGAAATGAAAAATTTTGCTTCAGATTCATGCGAAATACACGGATTAGCTTTAAATCAACGCGAAACATACGATTTATCGTCAAAATCATGCGAAACACACGATTTCGATTGAAATTCTAGCGAAATAGCGATTTTAAACAAACGATTTAGCTTCAAATTCTTGTGATATGAACAATTTAGCTTCAGATTAATGCGAAATACACGAATTAGCTTTAAATCAACGCCAAACATACGATTTAGCTTCAATATCATGCGATATACACGATTTCGCTTCAAATTCGTGCGAAATAGCGATTTTAAACAAACGATTTAGCTTCAAATTCATGTGATATGAACAATTTAGCTTCAGATTAATGCGAAATACACGAATTAGCTTTAAATCAACTCGAAACATACGATTTATCGTCAATATCATACGAAACACACGATTTCGCTTCAAATTCGTGCGAAATAGAGATTTTAAACAAACGATTTAGCTTCAAATTCATGCGAAATGAACAATTTAGCTTCAGATTCATGCGAAATACACGAATTAGCTTTAAATCAACGCGAAACATACGATTTAGCTTCAATATCATGCGATATACACGATTTCGCTTCAAATTCGTGCGAAATAGCGATTTTAAATAAACGATTTAGCTTCAAATTCATGTGATATGAACAATTTAGCTTCAGATTAATGCGAAATACACGAATTAGCTTTAAATCAACGCGAAACATACGATTTAGCAGAAATATCATGCGATATACACGATTTCGCTTCAAATACTTGCGAAATAGCGATTTTAAACAAACGATTTAGCTTCAAATTCATGCGATATGAACTATTTAACTTCAGTTTCATGCGAAATACACGAATTAGCTTTAAATCAACGCGTAACATACGATTTAGCAGAAATATCATGCGATATACACGATTTCGCTTCAAATTCGTGCGAAATAGCGATTTTAAACAAACGATTTGGCTTCAAATTCATGTGATATGAACTATTTAAATTCACATTCATGCGAAATACACGAATTAGCTTTAAATCAACGCGAAACATACGATTTAGCAGAAATATCATGCGATATACACGATTTCGCTTCAAATTCGTGCGAAATAGCGATTTTAAACAAACGATTTGGCTTCAAATTCATGTGATATGAACAATTTAGCTTCAGATTAATGCGAAATACACGAATTAGCTTTAACTCAACGCGAAACATACGATTTAGCAGAAATATTATGCGATATACACGATTTCGCTTCAAATTCTTGCGAAATAGCGATTTTAAACAAACGATTTAGCTTCAAATTCACGTGATATGAACTATTTAACTTCAGATTCATGCGAAATACACGAATTAGCTTTAAATCAACGCGAAACATACGATTTAACTTCAATATCATACGAAACACACGATTTCGATTGAAATTCGTGCGAAATAGCGATTTTATACAAACGATTTAGCTTCAAATTCATGCGAAATGAAAAATTTTGCTTCAGATTCATGCGAAATACACGGATTAGGTTTAAATCAACGCGAAACATACGATTTAACTTCAATATCATGCGAAACACACGATTTCGATTCAAATTCGTGCGAAATAGAGATTTTAAACAAACGATTTAGCTTCAAATTCATGCGAAATGAACAATTTAGCTTCAGATTCATGCGAAATACACAAATTAGATTTAAATCAACGCGAAACATACGATTTAGCTTCAATATCATGCGATATACACGATTTCGCTTCAAATTCGTGCGAAATAGCGATTTTAAACAAACGATTTAGCTTCAAATTCATGTGATATGAACAATTTAGCTTCAGATTCATGCGAAATACACGAATTAGCTTTAAATCAACGCGAAACATACGTTTTAGCTACAATATCATGCGATATACACGATTTCGCTTCAAATTCGTGCGAAATAGCGATTTTAAACAAACGATTTAGCTTCAAATTCATGTGATATGAACTATTTAACTTCAGATTCATGCGAAATACACGAATTAGCTTTAAATCAACGCGAAACATACGATATAACTTCAATATCATACGAAACACACGATTTCGATTGAAATTCGTGCGAAATAGCGATTTTATACAAACGATTTAGCTTCAAATTCATGCGAAATGAAAAATTTTGCTTCAGATTCATGCGAAATACACGGATTAGCTTTAAATCAACGCGAAACATACGATTTATCGTCAAAATCATGCGAAACACACGATTTCGATTGAAATTCTTGCGAAATAGCGATTTTAAACAAACGATTTAGCTTCAAATTCATGTGATATGAACAATTTAGCTTCAGATTCATGCGAAATACACGAATTAGCTTTAAATCAACGCCAAACATACGATTTAGCTTCAATATCATGCGATATACACGATTTCGCTTCAAATTCGTGCGAAATAGCGATTTTAAATAAACGATTTAGCTTCAAATTCATGTGATATGAACAATTTAGCTTCAGATTAATGCGAAATACACGAATTAGCTTTAAATCAACGCGAAACATACGATTTAGCAGAAATATCATGCGATATACACGATTTCGCTTCAAATACTTGCGAAATAGCGATTTTAAACAAACGATTTAGCTTCAAATTCATGCGATATGAACTATTTAACTTCAGTTTCATGCGAAATACACGAATTAGCTTTAAATCAACGCGTAACATACGATTTAGCTGAAATATCATGCGATATACACGATTTCGCTTCAAATTCTTGCGAAATAGCGATTTTAAACAAACGAATTAGCTTCAAATTCATGCGAAACGAACAATTTAGCTTCAGATTAATGCGAAATACACGAATTAGCTTTAAATCAACGCGAAACATACGATTTAGCAGAAATATCATGCGATATACACGATTTCGCTTCAAATTCGTGCGAAATAGCGATTTTAAACAAACGATTTGGCTTCAAATTCAAGTGATATGAACAATTTAGCTTCAGATTAATGCGAAATACACGAATTAGCTTTAACTCAACGCGAAACATACGATTTAGCAGAAATATTATGCGATATACACGATTTCGCTTCAAATTCTTGCGAAATAGCGATTTTAAACAAACGATTTAGCTTCAAATTCACGTGATATGAACTATTTAACTTCAGATTCATGCGAAATACAAGAATTAGCTTTAAATCAACGCGAAACATACGATTTAACTTCAATATCATGCGAAACACACGATTTCGATTCAAATTCGTGCGAAATAGAGATTTTAAACAAACGATTTAGCTTCAAATTCATGTGAAATGAACAATTTAGCTTCAGATTCATGCGAAATACACGAATTAGCTTTAAATCAACGCGAAACATACGATTTAGCTTCAATATCATGCGATATACACGATTTCGCTTCAAATTCGTGCGAAATAGCGATTTTAAACAAACGATTTAGCTTCAAATTCATGTGATATGAACAATTTAGCTTCAGATTAATGCGAAATACACGAATTAGCTTTAAATCAAAGCGAAACATACGATTTAGCATAAATATCATGCGATATACACGATTTCGCTTCAAATTCTTGCGGAATAGCGATTTTAAACAAACGATTTAGCTTCAAATTCATGCGAAATGAACAATTTAGCTTCAGATTCATGCGAAATACACGAATTAGCTTTAAATCAACGCGAAACATACGATTTATCGTCAATATCATGAGAAACACACGATTTCGCTTCAAATTCGTGAGAAATAGCGATTTTAAACAAACGATTTAGCTTGAAATTCATGTGATATTGACTATTTAGCTTCAGATTCATGCGAAATACACGAATTAGCTTTAAATCAACGCGAAACATACGATTTAGCTTCAATATCATGCGATATACACGATTTCGCTTCAAATTCGTGCGAAATAGCGATTTTAAACAAACGATTTAGCTTCAAATTCATGTGATATGAACAATTTAGCTTCAGATTAATGCGAAATACACGAATTAGCTTTAAATCAACGCGAAACATACGATTTAGCAGAAATATCATGCGATATACACGATTTCGCTTCAAATACTTGCGAAATAGCGATTTTAAACAAACGATTTAGCTTCAAATTCATGTGATATGAACAATTTAGCTTCAGATTAATGCGAAATACACGAATTAGCTTTAAATCAACGCGAAACATACGATTTAGCAGAAATATCATGCGATATACACGATTTCGCTTCAAATTCTTGCGAAATAGCGATTTTAAACAAACGATTTAGCTTCAAATTC
Organism: Megalopta genalis; assembly: GCF_051020955.1. Taxonomy (NCBI): domain Eukaryota; kingdom Metazoa; phylum Arthropoda; class Insecta; order Hymenoptera; family Halictidae; genus Megalopta; species Megalopta genalis. The sequence continues at coordinate 12,736 of NW_027477725.1, read as the reverse complement.
ATGCCATATGAACTATTTAACTTCAGATTCGTGCGAAATACACGAATTAGCATTAAATCAACGCGAAACATACGATTTAACTTCAATATCAAGCGTTATACACGATTTCGCTTCAAATTCGTGAGAAATAGCGATTTTAAACAAACGATTTAGCTTCAAATTCATGCGAAACGAACAATTTAGCTTCAGATTCATGCGAAATACACGAATTAGCTTTAAATCAACGCGAAACATACGATTTAGCTTCAATATCATGCGATATACACGATTTCGCTTCAAATTCGTACGAAATAGCGATTTTAAACCAACGATTTAGCTTCAATATCATGCGATATACACGATTTCGCTTCAAATTCGTGCGAAATAGCGATTTTAAACAAACGATTTAGCTTCAAATTCATGTGATATGAACAATTTAGCTTCAGATTAATGCGAAATACACGAATTAGCTTTAAATCAACGCGAAACATACGATATAACTTCAATATCATACGAAACACACGATTTCGATTGAAATTCGTGCGAAATAGCGATTTTATACAAACGATTTAGCTTCAAATTCATGCGAAAAGAAAAATTTTGCTTCAGATTCATGCGAAATACACGGATTAGCTTTAAATCAACGCGAAACATACGATTTAACTTCAATATCATGCGAAACACACGATTTCGATTCAAATTCGTGCGAAATAGAGATATTAAACAAACGATTTAGCTTCAAATTCATGCGATATACACGATTTCGCTTCAAATTCGTGCGAAATAGCGATTTTAAACAAACGATTTAGCTTCAAATTCATGTGATATGAACAATTTAGCTTCAGATTAATGCGAAACACACGAATTAGCTTTAAATCAACGCGAAACATACGATTTAGCTTCAATATCATGCGAAACACACGATTTCGCTTCAAATTCGTGCGAAATAGCGATTTTAAACAAACGATTTAGTTTCCAATTCATGCGAAATGAACAATTTAGCTTCAGATTCATGCGAAATACACGAATTAGCTTTAAATCAACGCGAAACGTACGATTTAGCTTCAATATCATGCGATATACACGATTTCGCTTCAAATTCGTGCGAAATAGCGATTTTAAACAAACGATTTAGCTTCAAATTCATGCGAAATGAACAATTTAGCTTCAGATTCATGCGAAATACACGAATTAGCTTTAAATCAACGCGAAACATACGATTTATCGTCAATATCATGAGAAACACACGATTTCGCTTCAAATTCGTGAGAAATAGCGATTTTAAACAAACGATTTAGCTTGAAATTCATGTGATATTGACTATTTAGCTTCAGATTCATGCGAAATACACGAATTAGCTTTAAATCGACGCGAAACATACGATTTAGCTTCAATATCATGCGATATACACGATTTCGCTTCAAATTCGTGCGAAATAGCGATTTTAAACAAACGATTTAGCTTCAAATTCATGTGATATGAACAATTTAGCTTCAGATTAATGCGAAATACACGAATTAGCTTTAAATCAACGCGAAACATACGATTTAGCAGAAATATCATGCGATATACACGATTTCGCTTCAAATACTTGCGAAATAGCGATTTTAAACAAACGATTTAGCTTCAAATTCATGCGATATGAACTATTTAACTTCAGTTTCATGCGAAATACACGAATTAGCTTTAAATCAACGCGTAACATACGATTTAGCAGAAATATCATGCGATATACACGATTTCGCTTCAAATTCTTGCGATATAGCGATTTTAAACAAACGAATTAGCTTCAAATTCATGCGAAACGAACAATTTAGCTTCAGATTAATGCGAAATACACGAATTAGCTTTAAATCAACGCGAAACATACGATTTAGCAGAAATATCATGCGATATACACGATTTCGCTTCAAATTCGTGCGAAATAGCGATTTTAAACAAACGATTTGGCTTCAAATTCATGTGATATGAACCATTTAGCTTCAGATTAATGCGAAATACACGAATTAGCTTTAACTCAACGCGAAACATACGATTTAGCAGAAATATTATGCGATATACACGATTTCGCTTCAAATTCTTGCGAAATAGCGATTTTAAACAAACGATTTAGCTTCAAATTCACGTGATATGAACTATTTAACTTCAGATTCATGCGAAATACACGAATTAGCTTTAAATCAACGCGAAACATACGATTTAACTTCAATATCATGCGAAACACACGATTTCGATTCAAATTCGTGCGAAATAGAGATTTTAAACAAACGATTTAGCTTCAAATTCATGCGAAATGAACAATTTAGCTTCAGATTCATGCAAAATACACGAATTAGCTTTAAATCAACGCGAAACATACGATTTAGCTTCAATATCATGCGATATACACGATTTCGCTTCAAATTCGTGCGAAATAGCGATTTTAAACAAACGATTTAGCTTCAAATTCATGTGATATGAACAATTTAGCTTCAGATTAATGCGAAATACACGAATTAGCTTTAAATCAAAGCGAAACATACGATTTAGCATAAATATCATGCGATATACACGATTTCGCTTCAAATTCTTGCGGAATAGCGATTTTAAACAAACGATTTAGCTTCAGATTCATGCGAAATGAACAATTTAGCTTCAGATTCATGCGAGATACACGAATTAGCTTTAAATCAACGCGAAACATACGATTTAGCTTCAATATCATGCGATATACACGATTTCGCTTCAAATTTGTGCGAAATAGCGATTTTAAATAAACGATTTAGCTTCAAATTCATGTGATATGAACAATTTAGCTTCAGATTAATGCGAAATACACGAATTAGCTTTAAATCAACGCGAAACATACGATTTAGCAGAAATATCATGCGATATACACGATTTCGCTTCAAATTCTTGCGAAATAGCGCTTTTAAACAAACGATTTAGCTTCAAATTCATGCCATATGAACTATTTAACTTCAGATTCGTGCGAAATACACGAATTAGCATTAAATCAACGCGAAACATACGATTTAACTTCAATATCAAGCGATATACACGATTTCGCTTCAAATTCGTGAGAAATAGCGATTTTAAACAAACGATTTAGCTTCAAATTCATGCGAAACGAACAATTTAGCTTCAGATTCATGCGAAATACACGAATTAGCTTTAAATCAACGCGAAACATACGATTTAGCTTCAATATCATGCGATATACACGATTTCGCTTCAAATTCGTACGAAATAGCGATTTTAAACCAACGATTTAGATTCAATATCATGCGATATACACGATTTCGCTTCAAATTCGTGCGAAATAGCGATTTTAAACAAACGATTTAGCTTCAAATTCATGTGATATGAACAATTTAGCTTCAGATTAATGCGAAATACACGAATTAGCTTTAAATCAACGCGAAACATACGATATAACTTCAATATCATACGAAACACACGATTTCGATTGAAATTCGTGCGAAATAGCGATTTTATACAAACGATTTAGCTTCAAATTCATGCGAAATGAAAAATTTTGCTTCAGATTCATGCGAAATACACGGATTAGCTTTAAATCAACGCGAAACATACGATTTAACTTCAATATCATGCGAAACACACGATATCGATTCAAATTCGTGCGAAATAGCGATTTTAAACAAACGATTTAGCTACAAATTCATGCCATATGAACTATTTAACTTCAGATTCGTGCGAAATACACGAATTAGCATTAAATCAACGCGAAACATACGATTTAACTTCAATATCAAGCGATATACACGATTTCGCTTCAAATTCGTGAGAAATAGCGATTTTAAACAAACGATTTAGCTTCAAATTCATGCGAAACGAACAATTTAGCTTCAGATTCATGCGAAATACACGAATTAGCTTTAAATCAACGCGAAACATACGATTTAGCTTCAATATCATGCGATATACACGATTTCGCTTCAAATTCGTACGAAATAGCGATTTTAAACCAACGATTTAGCTTCAATATCATGCGATATACACGATTTCGCTTCAAATTCGTGCGATATAGCGATTTTAAACAAACGATTTAGCTTCAAATTCATGTGATATGAACAATTTAGCTTCAGATTAATGCGAAATACACGAATTAGCTTTAAATCAACGCGAAACATACGATATAACTTCAATATCATACAAAACACACGATTTCGATTGAAATTCGTGCGAAATAGCGATTTTATACAAACGATTTAGCTTCAAATTCATGCGAAAAGAAAAATTTTGCTTCAGATTCATGCGAAATACACGGATTAGCTTTAAATCAACGCGAAACATACGATTTAACTTCAATATCATGCGAAACACACGATTTCGATTCAAATTCGTGCGAAACAGAGATATTAAACAAACGATTTAGCTTCAAATTCATGCGATATACACGATTTCGCTTCAAATTCGTGCGAAATAGCGATTTTAAACAAACGATTTAGCTTCAAATTCATGTGATATGAACAATTTAGCTTCAGATTAATGCGAAACACACGAATTAGCTTTAAATCAACGCGAAACATACGATTTAGCTTCAATATCATGCGAAACACACGATTTCGCTTCAAATTCGTGCGAAATAGCGATTTTAAACAAACGATTTAGTTTCCAATTCATGCGAAATGAACAATTTAGCTTCAGATTCATGCGAAATACACGAATTAGCTTTAAATCAACGCGAAACGTACGATTTAGCTTCAATATCATGCGATATACACGATTTCGCTTCAAATTCGTGCGAAATAGCGATTTTAAACAAACGATTTAGCTTCAAATTCATGCGAAATGAACAATTTAGCTTCAGATTCATGCGAAATACACGAATTAGCTTTAAATCAACGCGAAACATACGATTTATCGTCAATATCATGAGAAACACACGATTTCGCTTCAAATTCGTGAGAAATAGCGATTTTAAACAAACGATTTAGCTTGAAATTCATGTGATATTGACTATTTAGCTTCAGATTCATGCGAAATACACGAATTAGCTTTAAATCGACGCGAAACATACGATTTAGCTTCAATATCATGCGATATACACGATTTCGCTTCAAATTCGTGCGAAATAGCGATTTTAAACAAACGATTTAGCTTCAAATTCATGTGATATGAACAATTTAGCTTCAGATTAATGCGAAATACACGAATTAGCTTTAAATCAACGCGAAACATACGATTTAGCAGAAATATCATGCGATATACACGATTTCGCTTCAAATACTTGCGAAATAGCGATTTTAAACAAACGATTTAGCTTCAAATTCATGCGATATGAACTATTTAACTTCAGTTTCATGCGAAATACACGAATTAGCTTTAAATCAACGCGTAACATACGATTTAGCAGAAATATCATGCGATATACACGATTTCGCTTCAAATTCTTGCGATATAGCGATTTTAAACAAACGAATTAGCTTCAAATTCATGCGAAACGAACAATTTAGCTTCAGATTAATGCGAAATACACGAATTAGCTTTAAATCAACGCGAAACATACGATTTAGCAGAAATATCATGCGATATACACGATTTCGCTTCAAATTCGTGCGAAATAGCGATTTTAAACAAACGATTTGGCTTCAAATTCATGTGATATGAACCATTTAGCTTCAGATTAATGCGAAATACACGAATTAGCTTTAACTCAACGCGAAACATACGATTTAGCAGAAATATTATGCGATATACACGATTTCGCTTCAAATTCTTGCGAAATAGCGATTTTAAACAAACGATTTAGCTTCAAATTCACGTGATATGAACTATTTAACTTCAGATTCATGCGAAATACACGAATTAGCTTTAAATCAACGCGAAACATACGATTTAACTTCAATATCATGCGAAACACACGATTTCGATTCAAATTCGTGCGAAATAGAGATTTTAAACAAACGATTTAGCTTCAAATTCATGCGAAATGAACAATTTAGCTTCAGATTCATGCAAAATACACGAATTAGCTTTAAATCAACGCGAAACATACGATTTAGCTTCAATATCATGCGATATACACGATTTCGCTTCAAATTCGTGCGAAATAGCGATTTTAAACAAACGATTTAGCTTCAAATTCATGTGATATGAACAATTTAGCTTCAGATTAATGCGAAATACACGAATTAGCTTTAAATCAAAGCGAAACATACGATTTAGCATAAATATCATGCGATATACACGATTTCGCTTCAAATTCGTGCGAAATAGCGATTTTAAACAAACGATTTAGCTTCAGATTCATGCGAAATGAACAATTTAGCTTCAGATTCATGCGAGATACACGAATTAGCTTTAAATCAACGCGAAACATACGATTTAGCTTCAATATCATGCGATATACACGATTTCGCTTCAAATTTGTGCGAAATAGCGATTTTAAATAAACGATTTAGCTTCAAATTCATGTGATATGAACAATTTAGCTTCAGATTAATGCGAAATACACGAATTAGCTTTAAATCAACGCGAAACATACGATTTAGCAGAAATATCATGCGATATACACGATTTCGCTTCAAATTCTTGCGAAATAGCGATTTTAAACAAACGATTTAGCTTCAAATTCATGCCATATGAACTATTTAACTTCAGATTCGTGCGAAATACACGAATTAGCATTAAATCAACGCGAAACATACGATTTAACTTCAATATCAAGCGATATACACGATTTCGCTTCAAATTCGTGAGAAATAGCGATTTTAAACAAACGATTTAGCTTCAAATTCATGCGAAACGAACAATTTAGCTTCAGATTCATGCGAAATACACGAATTAGCTTTAAATCAACGCGAAACATACGATTTAGCTTCAATATCATGCGATATACACGATTTCGCTTCAAATTCGTACGAAATAGCGATTTTAAACCAACGATTTAGATTCAATATCATACGAAACACACGATTTCGATTGAAATTCGTGCGAAATAGCGATTTTATACAAACGATTTAGCTTCAAATTCATGCGAAATGAAAAATTTTGCTTCAGATTCATGCGAAATACACGGATTAGCTTTAAATCAACGCGAAACATACGATTTAACTTCAATATCATGCGAAACACACGATATCGATTCAAATTCGTGCGAAATAGAGATATTAAACAAACGATTTAGCTTCAAATTCATGCGATATACACGATTTTGCTTCAAATTCGTGCGAAATAGCGATTTTAAACAAACGATTTAGCTTCAAATTCATGTGATATGAACAATTTAGCTTCAGATTAATGCGAAATACACGAATTAGCTTTAAATCAACGCGAAACATACGATTTAGCTTCAATATCATGCGAAACACACGATTTCGCTTCAAATTCGTGCGAAATAGCGATTTTAAACAAACGATTTAGTTTCCAATTCATGCGAAATGAACAATTTAGCTTCAGATTCATGCGAAATACACGAATTAGCTTTAAATCAACGCGAAACGTACGATTTAGCTTCAATATCATGCGATATACACGATTTCGCTTCAAATTCGTGCGAAATAGCGATTTTAAACAAACGATTTAGCTTCAAATTCATGCGAAATGAACAATTTAGCTTCAGATTCATGCGAAATACACGAATTAGCTTTAAATCAACGCGAAACATACGATTTATCGTCAATATCATACGAAACACACGATTTCGATTGAAATTCGTGCGAAATAGCGATTTTATACAAACGATTTAGCTTCAAATTCATGCGAAATGAAAAATTTTGCTTCAGATTCATGCGAAATACACGGATTAGCTTTAAATCAACGCGAAACATACGATTTAACTTCAATATCATGCGAAACACACGATATCGATTCAAATTCGTGCGAAATAGAGATATTAAACAAACGATTTAGCTTCAAATTCATGCGATATACACGATTTCGCTTCAAATTCGTGCGAAATAGCGATTTTAAACAAACGATTTAGCTTCAAATTCATGTGATATGAACAATTTAGCTTCAGATTAATGCGAAATACACGAATTAGCTTTAAATCAACGCGAAACATACGATTTAGCTTCAATATCATGCGAAACACACGATTTCGCTTCAAATTCGTGCGAAATAGCGATTTTAAACAAACGATTTAGTTTCCAATTCATGCGAAATGAACAATTTAGCTTCAGATTCATGCGAAATACACGAATTAGCTTTAAATCAACGCGAAACGTACGATTTAGCTTCAATATCATGCGATATACACGATTTCGCTTCAAATTCGTGCGAAATAGCGATTTTAAACAAACGATTTAGCTTCAAATTCATGCGAAATGAACAATTTAGCTTCAGATTCATGCGAAATACACGAATTAGCTTTAAATCAACGCGAAACATACGATTTATCGTCAATATCATGAGAAACACACGATTTCGCTTCAAATTCGTGAGAAATAGCGATTTTAAACAAACGATTTAGCTTGAAATTCATGTGATATTGACTATTTAGCTTCAGATTCATGCGAAATACACGAATTAGCTTTAAATCGACGCGAAACATACGATTTAGCTTCAATATCATGCGATATACACGATTTCGCTTCAAATTCGTGCGAAATAGCGATTTTAAACAAACGATTTAGCTTCAAATTCATGTGATATGAACAATTTAGCTTCAGATTAATGCGAAATACACGAATTAGCTTTAAATCAACGCGAAACATACGATTTAGCAGAAATATCATGCGATATACACGATTTCGCTTCAAATACTTGCGAAATAGCGATTTTAAACAAACGATTTAGCTTCAAATTCATGCGATATGAACTATTTAACTTCAGTTTCATGCGAAATACACGAATTAGCTTTAAATCAACGCGTAACATACGATTTAGCAGAAATATCATGCGATATACACGATTTCGCTTCAAATTCTTGCGATATAGCGATTTTAAACAAACGAATTAGCTTCAAATTCATGCGAAACGAACAATTTAGCTTCAGATTAATGCGAAATACACGAATTAGCTTTAAATCAACGCGAAACATACGATTTAGCAGAAATATCATGCGATATACACGATTTCGCTTCAAATTCGTGCGAAATAGCGATTTTAAACAAACGATTTGGCTTCAAATTCATGTGATATGAACCATTTAGCTTCAGATTAATGCGAAATACACGAATTAGCTTTAACTCAACGCGAAACATACGATTTAGCAGAAATATTATGCGATATACACGATTTCGCTTCAAATTCTTGCGAAATAGCGATTTTAAACAAACGATTTAGCTTCAAATTCACGTGATATGAACTATTTAACTTCAGATTCATGCGAAATACACGAATTAGCTTTAAATCAACGCGAAACATACGATTTAACTTCAATATCATGCGAAACACACGATTTCGATTCAATTCGTGCGAAATAGAGATTTTAAACAAACGATTTAGCTTCAAATTCATGCGAAATGAACAATTTAGCTTCAGATTCATGCAAAATACACGAATTAGCTTTAAATCAACGCGAAACATACGATTTAGCTTCAATATCATGCGATATACACGATTTCGCTTCAAATTCGTGCGAAATAGCGATTTTAAACAAACGATTTAGCTTCAAATTCATGTGATATGAACAATTTAGCTTCAGATTAATGCGAAATACACGAATTAGCTTTAAATCAAAGCGAAACATACGATTTAGCATAAATATCATGCGATATACACGATTTCGCTTCAAATTCTTGCGGAATAGCGATTTTAAACAAACGATTTAGCTTCAGATTCATGCGAAATGAACAATTTAGCTTCAGATTCATGCGAGATACACGAATTAGCTTTAAATCAACGCGAAACATACGATTTAGCTTCAATATCATGCGATATACACGATTTCGCTTCAAATTTGTGCGAAATAGCGATTTTAAATAAACGATTTAGCTTCAAATTCATGTGATATGAACAATTTAGCTTCAGATTAATGCGAAATACACGAATTAGCTTTAAATCAACGCGAAACATACGATTTAGCAGAAATATCATGCGATATACACGATTTCGCTTCAAATTCGTACGAAATAGCGATTTTAAACCAACGATTTAGATTCAATATCATGCGATATACACGATTTCGCTTCAAATTCGTGCGAAATAGCGATTTTAAACAAACGATTTAGCTTCAAATTCATGTGATATGAACAATTTAGCTTCAGATTAATGCGAAATACACGAATTAGCTTTAAATCAACGCGAAACATACGATATAACTTCAATATCATACGAAACACACGATTTCGATTGAAATTCGTGCGAAATAGCGATTTTATACAAACGATTTAGCTTCAAATTCATGCGAAATGAAAAATTTTGCTTCAGATTCATGCGAAATACACGGATTAGCTTTAAATCAACGCGAAACATACGATTTAACTTCAATATCATGCGAAACACACGATATCGATTCAAATTCGTGCGAAATAGCGATTTTAAACAAACGATTTAGCTACAAATTCATGCCATATGAACTATTTAACTTCAGATTCGTGCGAAATACACGAATTAGCATTAAATCAACGCGAAACATACGATTTAACTTCAATATCAAGCGATATACACGATTTCGCTTCAAATTCGTGAGAAATAGCGATTTTAAACAAACGATTTAGCTTCAAATTCATGCGAAACGAACAATTTAGCTTCAGATTCATGCGAAATACACGAATTAGCTTTAAATCAACGCGAAACATACGATTTAGCTTCAATATCATGCGATATACACGATTTCGCTTCAAATTCGTACGAAATAGCGATTTTAAACCAACGATTTAGCTTCAATATCATGCGATATACACGATTTCGCTTCAAATTCGTGCGATATAGCGATTTTAAACAAACGATTTAGCTTCAAATTCATGTGATATGAACAATTTAGCTTCAGATTAATGCGAAATACACGAATTAGCTTTAAATCAACGCGAAACATACGATATAACTTCAATATCATACAAAACACACGATTTCGATTGAAATTCGTGCGAAATAGCGATTTTATACAAACGATTTAGCTTCAAATTCATGCGAAAAGAAAAATTTTGCTTCAGATTCATGCGAAATACACGGATTAGCTTTAAATCAACGCGAAACATACGATTTAACTTCAATATCATGCGAAACACACGATTTCGATTCAAATTCGTGCGAAACAGAGATATTAAACAAACGATTTAGCTTCAAATTCATGCGATATACACGATTTCGCTTCAAATTCGTGCGAAATAGCGATTTTAAACAAACGATTTAGCTTCAAATTCATGTGATATGAACAATTTAGCTTCAGATTAATGCGAAACACACGAATTAGCTTTAAATCAACGCGAAACATACGATTTAGCTTCAATATCATGCGAAACACACGATTTCGCTTCAAATTCGTGCGAAATAGCGATTTTAAACAAACGATTTAGTTTCCAATTCATGCGAAATGAACAATTTAGCTTCAGATTCATGCGAAATACACGAATTAGCTTTAAATCAACGCGAAACGTACGATTTAGCTTCAATATCATGCGATATACACGATTTCGCTTCAAATTCGTGCGAAATAGCGATTTTAAACAAACGATTTAGCTTCAAATTCATGCGAAATGAACAATTTAGCTTCAGATTCATGCGAAATACACGAATTAGCTTTAAATCAACGCGAAACATACGATTTATCGTCAATATCATGAGAAACACACGATTTCGCTTCAAATTCGTGAGAAATAGCGATTTTAAACAAACGATTTAGCTTGAAATTCATGTGATATTGACTATTTAGCTTCAGATTCATGCGAAATACACGAATTAGCTTTAAATCGACGCGAAACATACGATTTAGCTTCAATATCATGCGATATACACGATTTCGCTTCAAATTCGTGCGAAATAGCGATTTTAAACAAACGATTTAGCTTCAAATTCATGTGATATGAACAATTTAGCTTCAGATTAATGCGAAATACACGAATTAGCTTTAAATCAACGCGAAACATACGATTTAGCAGAATAATATCATGCGATATACACGATTTCGCTTCAAATACTTGCGAAATAGCGATTTTAAACAAACGATTTAGCTTCAAATTCATGCGATATGAACTATTTAACTTCAGTTTCATGCGAAATACACGAATTAGCTTTAAATCAACGCGTAACATACGATTTAGCAGAAATATCATGCGATATACACGATTTCGCTTCAAATTCTTGCGATATAGCGATTTTAAACAAACGAATTAGCTTCAAATTCATGCGAAACGAACAATTTAGCTTCAGATTAATGCGAAATACACGAATTAGCTTTAAATCAACGCGAAACATACGATTTAGCAGAAATATCATGCGATATACACGATTTCGCTTCAAATTCGTGCGAAATAGCGATTTTAAACAAACGATTTGGCTTCAAATTCATGTGATATGAACCATTTAGCTTCAGATTAATGCGAAATACACGAATTAGCTTTAACTCAACGCGAAACATACGATTTAGCAGAAATATTATGCGATATACACGATTTCGCTTCAAATTCTTGCGAAATAGCGATTTTAAACAAACGATTTAGCTTCAAATTCACGTGATATGAACTATTTAACTTCAGATTCATGCGAAATACACGAATTAGCTTTAAATCAACGCGAAACATACGATTTAACTTCAATATCATGCGAAACACACGATTTCGATTCAAATTCGTGCGAAATAGAGATTTTAAACAAACGATTTAGCTTCAAATTCATGCGAAATGAACAATTTAGCTTCAGATTCATG
>NW_027477724.1:0-58943 GCF_051020955.1 Megalopta genalis | reverse complement strand
TAAAATCAATGCGAAGTAGAAAGCTTAGCTTCAAATCCATGCGCATCAAATTATTTAGCTCCAAATACTTGCGAAATAAATGAAATAGCTTCAAATGCTTGCGAAACAAATGACTTAGCTTCAAATCCATGCGAAACACATGATTTAGCACCAAATCAATGCGAAGTAGAAGGCTTAGCTTCAAATCCATGTGAAACACATGATTTAGCAGCAAGCTCATGCGAAACACATGGTTTAGCTTCATATTCTTGCGAAACAAATGGCTTAGCTTAATATTCTTGCGAAACAAAATGGTCAGCTTTAAATACTAGCGATATACATGATATAGGTTCAACGGTATGTGAAACAAACGTGTTATCTTCAAATCCAAGCGAAGCAGATGATTTAGCTTCAAATCAATGCGAAGTAGAAGGCTTAGCTTCAAATCCGTGCGAAACAAATGACTTAGCTTCAAATACTACGATATAAGTGATTTAGCTTCAAATGCAGGCGAAACAAACGAGTTATCTTCTGATCCATGCGAAACACATGATTTAGCTTCAAATCAATGTGCATTTGATATCATAGCTTCAAATTCATGCGAAACAAACGATTTATCTTCAGATACTGGCGATGTAAGTGACATAGCATCAAATGCGGGGGAAAAGAACGAGTTATATTCAAATCCATGCGAAACACATTATTTAGTTTCAAAACGAAAGATTCAGCTTCAAATACTTGCGAATATAAGTGATATAGCTCCAAATGCAGGCGAAACAAACGAGTTAGCCTCAAATCCATGAGCAACACATGATTTATCTTCAAATCAATGCGAAGTAGAAGGTTTAGCTTCAAATACATGAGAAACAAATGATTTAGCTTCAAATGCAGGCGAAACAAACGAGTTAGCTTCAAATCCAAGCGAAACACATGATTTAGCTTATGATTCATGCGAAACAGATTATTTAGCTTCACATACTTGCGATTAAATGATATAGCTTCAAATGCAGGCGAAACAAAAGTGTTAGCTTCAAATCCAAGCGAAACACATGATTTAGTTTCAAATCAATGCGAAATAGATGGCTTAACTTCAAATCCATGCGAAACAAATGATTTAGCTTCAAATACTTGCGACGTAAATGATATAGCTTCAAATGCAGGCGAAACATACCAGGTAACTTCAATTCCATGCGAAACACATGATTTAGCTTCAAATCAACGCGAAGTAGAAGGCTTAGCTTCAAATCGATGGCATACGAATGATTTAGCTTCAAATACCTGGGATAGAAGTGACATAGCTTCAAATGCAGGCGAAACAAACGAGTTAGCTTTAAGTCTATGCGAAACACATGATTTAGATTCAAATTCATGCGAAACGCGTGGTTTAGCTTCATATTCTTGCGAAACAAATGGTTTAGATTCAGATACTTGTGATAAACATGATTTAGCTTCAAATGCAGGCGAAAAAACGAGTTAGTTTCAAATCCATGCGAAACACATGGTTTAGCTTCAAATCCGAGCGAAACACATGGTTTAGCTTCATATTCTTGCGAAACAAATGGTTTAGCTTCATATACTTGTGATAAACATGATTTAGCTTCAACCGCATGCGAAACAAACGAGTTAGCATTAAAACCAAGCGAGACACGTGATTTAGCTTCAAATTAATGCGAAGTAGATGGCTTAACTTCATATCCATGCGAAACAAATGACTCAGCTTCAAATACATGCGAATATAAGTGATACAGCTTCAAATGCATGCGAGTGAAACGAGTTAGCATCAAATCCATGCGAAACACATGATTTAGCTAAAAATCAATGCGAAGTAGAAGGCGTAGCTTCAAATCCATGCGGAACAAATGATTTAGCTTCAAATACTTGCGATACAAGTGAACTAGCTTCAAATGTAGGCGAAACAAACCAGGTAGCTTCAATTCCATGCGAAACACATGATTTAGCTTAAATTTCTTGCGAAACAAATGATTTAGCTTCAAATACTTGCGATATAAATGATATAAAATCAAATGCAGGCAAAAGAAACGAGTTAGCTTCAGATCCATGCGGAACACAAGATTTAGCTTCAAATCAATGCGAAACACATGGTTTAGCTTCATATACTTGCGAAACAAGTGGTTCAGCTTCAGATACTTGTGATAAACATGATTTAGCTTCAACTCCATGCGAAACAATCGCGTTAGTTTCAAATCAATGCGCATTTGATGTCAGCTTCAAATTCATGCGAAGCAAACGATTTATCTTCAGATACTGGCGATGCAAGTGATATAGCATCAAATGCGGGCGAAAAGAACGAGTTATCTTCAAATCCATGCGAAACACGTTATTTAGGTTCAAAACGAAAGATTTAGATTCAAATACTTGCGAAATAAATGATATAGCTTCAGATGTAGGCAAAACAAAGGAGTTAGCTTCAAATCCATGCGAAACACATGATTTAGTTTCAAATCAATGCGAAGTAGTAGGCATAGCTTCATATCCATGCGAAACAAATGATTTAGTTTCACATACTTGCGATATAAATGATATAGCTTCAAATGCAGGCGAAACAAACGAGTTAGCTTCAAATCCAAGCGAAACACATGATTTACCTTCAAATTAATGCGAAGTAGAAGGCTTATCCTCAAAGCCATGCGACACAAATGATTCAGATTCAAATACTTGCAATATAATTGATATAGCTTCAATTGCAGGCGAAACAAACGAGGTAGCTTCAAATCGAAGCGAAACACATGATTTAGTTCCAAATCAATGCGAAGTAGGAGGCTTATCCTCAAAGCCATGCGACACAAATGATTTAACTTCAAATACTTGCGATATAATTGATATAGCTTCAAATGCAGGCGAAATAAACGAGTTAGCCTCAAATCTATGTGAAACACATGAGGCAGCTTCTAATTCATGCGAAACACATGGTTTAGCTTCATATTCTTGCGAAACAAATGGTTTAGATTCCGATAATTGTGATAAACGTTATTTAGCATCAAATGCAGGCGAAACACATAATTTAGATACAAACCAATGCGACGTAGAAGGCTTAGCTTCAAATCCATGCGAAACACATGATTTAGCATCAATTCCATGGGAGAAAAATGATTTAGATTCAAATTCATGCGTAACACATGGTTTAGCTTCATATTCTTGTGAAACAAATGGGTTTGCTTCTGATAATTGTGATAAACATGATTTAGCTTCAACTGCATACGAAACAAACGAGTTAGCTTCAAATTCAAGGCAAACACATGATTTAGATTCAAATTAATGCGAAGTAGAAGGCTTATCCTCAAAGCCATGCGAAACAAATGGTTTAGCTTCAAATACTTGCGATACAATTGATATAGCTTCAAATGCATGCGAAACAAACGAGTTAGCTTCAAATCCAAGCGAAACGCATGATTTAGTTCCAAATCAATTTGAAGTAGAAGGCTTAGCTTCAAATCCAAGCGAAACACATGATTTACCTTCAAATTAATGCAAAGTGGAAGGCTTGTACTCAAAGCCATGCGACACAAATGATTTAGCTTCAAATACTTGCGATACAATTGATATAGCTTCAAATGCATGCGAAACAAACGAGTTAGCTTCAAATCCAAGCGAAACACATGATTTAGTTCCAAATCAATGCGAAGTAGAAGGTTTAGCTTCAAATCCAAGCGAAACACATGATTTTCCTTCAAATTAATGCGAAGTAGAAGGCTTATTCTCAAAGCCATGCGACACAAATGATTTAGCTTCAAATACTTCCGATACAATTGATATAGCTTCAAATGCATGCGAAACAAACAAGTTAGCTTCAAATCCAAGCGAAACACATGATTTAGTTCCAAATCAATGCGAAGTAGAAGGCTTAGCTTCAAATCCAAGCGAAACACATGATTTACCTTCAAATTAATGCGAAGTAGAAGGCTTATCCTCAAAGCCATGCGACACAAATGATTCAGCTTCAAATACTTGCGATATAATTGATTTAGCTTCAAATGCAAGCGAAACAAACGAGTTAGATTCAAATCCAAGCAAAACAGATGATTTAGTTTCAAATCAATGCGAAGGGGAAGGCTTAGCTTCAAATCCATGCGACACAAATGATTTAGCTTCAAATACATGCGATAGAAGTGATATAGCTTCAATGCAGGCGAAACAAACGAGTTAGCTTCAAAGCCATGCAACACAAATGATTTAGCTTCATATACTTGCGATATAAATGATATAGCTTCAAATGCAGGCGAAACAAACGAGTTAGCTTCAAATCCAAGCGAAACACATGGTTTAGTTTCAAATCCATGCGAACCACATGATTTAGATTCAAATCATTGTGAAGTAGAAGGCTTAGCTTCAAATCCATGCGAAACACATGATTTAGTTTCAAATCAATGCGAAGCAGAAGGCTTAGCTTCAAATCCATGCGAAACAAATGATTTAGTTTCACATACTTGCGATATAAATGATATAGCTTCAAATGCGGGCGAAACAAACGAGTTAGCTTCAAATCCAAGCGAAGCACGTGATTTACCTTCAAATTAATGCGAAGTAGAAGGCTTATCCTCAAAGCCATGCGACACAAATGATTTAGCTTCAAATGCTTGCGATACAATTGATAGAGCATCAAATACAGGCGAAACAAACGAGTTAGCTTCAAATCTGTGCGAAACACATGATTTAGCTTCAAATCAATGCGAAGTAGGAGGCTTAGCTTCAAAGCCATGCGACACAAATGGTTTAGCTTCAAATACTTGCGATACAATTGATATAGCTTCAAATGCATGCGAAACAAACGAGTTAGCTTCAAATCCAAGCGAAACACATGATTTAGTTCCAAATCAAAGCGAAGTAGAAGGCTTAGCTTCAAATCCATGCGACACAAATGATTTAGCTTCAAATACTTGCGATAGAAGTGATATAGCTTCAATGCAGGCGAAACAAACGAGTTAGCTTCAAAGCCATGCAACACAAATGATTTAGCTTCATATACTTGCGATATAAATGATATGGCTTCAAATGCAGGCGAAACAAACGAGTTAGCTTCAAATCCAAGCGAAACACATGGTTTAGATTCAAATCAATGCGAAGTAGGAGGCTTATCCTCAAAGCCATGCGACGCAAATGATTTAGCTTCAAATACTTGCGATATAACTGATATAGCGTCAAATGCAGGCGAAATAAACGAGTTAGCTTCAAATCTGTGCGAAACACATGATTTAGCTTCAAATCCATGCGAACCACATGATTTAGTTACAAATCAATGTGAAGTAGAAGGCTTAGCTTCAAATCCATGCGAAACACATGATTTAGTTTCAAATCAATGCGAAGCAGAAGGCTTAGCTTCAAATCCATGCGAAACAAATGATTTAGTTTCACATACGTGCGATATAAATGATATAGCTTCACATGCAGGCGAAGCAAACGAGTTAGCTTCAAATCCAAGCGAAGCACGTGATTTACCTTCAAATTAATGCGAAGTAGAAGGCTTATCCTCAAAGCCATGCGACGCAAATTATTTAGCTTCAAATACTTGCGATATAACTGATATAGCTTCAAATGCAGGCGAAATAAACGAGTTAGCTTCAAATCTGTGCGAAACACATGATTTAGCTTCAAATCCATGCGAACCACATGATTTAGTTTCAAATCAATGTGAAGTAGAAGGCTTAGCTTCAAATCCATGCGAAACACATGATTTAGTTTCACATCAATGCGAAGCAGAAGGCTTAGCTTCAAATCCATGCGAAACAAATGATTTAGTTTCACATACTTGCGATATAAATGATATAGCTTCAAATGCAGGCGAAAAAAACGAGTTAGCTTCAAATCCAAGCGAAGCACGTGATTTACCTTCAAATTAATGCGAAGTAGAAGGCTTATCCTCAAAGCCATGCGACACTAATGATTTAGCTTCAAATACTTGCGATACAATTGATATAGCTTCAAATGCATGCGAAACAAACGAGTTAGCTTCAAATCCAAGCGAAACACATGATTTAGTTCCAAATCAATGCGAAGTAGAAGGCTTAGCTTCAAATCCATGCGACACAAATGATTTAGCTTCAAATACTTGCGATAGAAGTGATATAGCTTCAATGCAGGCGAAACAAACGAGTTAGCTTCAAAGCCATGCAACACAAATGATTTAGCTTCATATACTTGCGATATAAATGATATAGCTTCAAATGCAGGCGATACAAACGAGTTAGCTTCAAATCCAAGCGAAACACATGGTTTAGTTTCAAATCAATGCGAAGTAGGAGGCTTATCCTCAAAGCCATGCGACACAAATGATTTAGCTTCAAATGCTTGCGATACAATTGATATAGCTTCAAATGCATGCGAAACAAACGAGTTAGCTTCAAATCCAAGCGAAACACATGATTTAGTTCCAAATCAATGCGAAGTAGAAGGTTTAGCTTCAAATCCAAGCGAAACACATGATTTTCCTTCAAATTAATGCGAAGTAGAAGGCTTATTCTCAAAGCCATGCGACACAAATGATTTAGCTTCAAATACTTGCGATATAAATGAAATAGCTTCAAATGCAGGCGAAACAAACGAGTTAGCTTCAAATCCAAGCGAAACACATGGTTTAGTTTCAAATCAATGCGAAGTAGGAGGCTTATCCTCAAAGCCATGCGACGCAAATGATTTAGCTTCAAATACTTGCGATATAACTGATATAGCTTCAAATGCAGGCGATATAATCGAGTTAGCTTCAAATCTGTGCGAAACACATGATTTAGCTTCAAATCCATGCGAACCACATGATTTAGTTTCAAATCAATGTGAAGTAGAAGGCATAGCTTCAAATCCATGCGAAACACATGATTTAGTTTCAAATCAATGCGAAGCAGAAGGCTTAGCTTCATATCCATGCGAAACAAATGATTTAGTTTCACATACTTGCGATATAAATGATATAGCTTCAAATGCAGGCGAAACAAACGAGTTAGCTTCAAATCCAAGCGAAGCACGTGATTTACCTTCAAATTAATGCGAAGTAGAAGGCTTATCCTCAAAGCCATGCGACACAAATGATTTAGCTTCAAATACTTGCGATACAATTGATATAGCTTCAAATGCATGCGAAACAAACGAGTTAGCTTCAAATCCAAGCGAAACACATGATTTAGTTCCAAATCAATGCGAAGTAGAAGGTTTAGCTTCAAATCCAAGCGAAACACATGATTTTCCTTCAAATTAATGCGAAGTAGAAGGCTTATTCTCAAAGCCATGCGACACAAATGATTTAGCTTCAAATACTTCCGATACAATTGATATAGCTTCAAATGCATGCGAAACAAACAAGTTAGCTTCAAATCCAAGCGAAACACATGATTTAGTTCCAAATCAATGCGAAGTAGAAGGCTTAGCTTCAAATCCAAGCGAAACACATGATTTACCTTCAAATTAATGCGAAGTAGAAGGCTTATCCTCAAAGCCATGCGACACAAATGATTCAGCTTCAAATACTTGCGATATAATTGATTTAGCTTCAAATGCAAGCGAAACAAACGAGTTAGATTCAAATCCAAGCAAAACAGATGATTTAGTTTCAAATCAATGCGAAGGGGAAGGCTTA
This sequence comes from Megalopta genalis, assembly GCF_051020955.1. Classification (NCBI taxonomy): domain Eukaryota; kingdom Metazoa; phylum Arthropoda; class Insecta; order Hymenoptera; family Halictidae; genus Megalopta; species Megalopta genalis. Next base: position 51,382 of record NW_027477724.1, on the reverse strand, counting down.
GCTTCAAATCCATTGGACACAAATGATTTAGCTTCAAATACATGCGATAGAAGTGATATAGCTTCAATGCAGGCGAAACAAACGAGTTAGCTTCAAAGCCATGCAACACAAATGATTTAGCTTCATATACTTGCGATATAAATGATATGGCTTCAAATGCAGGCGAAACAAACGAGTTAGCTTCAAATCCAAGCGAAACACATGGTTTAGATTCAAATCAATGCGAAGTAGGAGGCTTATCCTCAAAGCCATGCGACGCAAATGATTTAGCTTCAAATACTTGCGATATAACTGATATAGCGTCAAATGCAGGCGAAATAAACGAGTTAGCTTCAAATCTGTGCGAAACACATGATTTAGCTTCAAATCCATGCGAACCACATGATTTAGTTACAAATCAATGTGAAGTAGAAGGCGTAGCTTCAAATCCATGCGAAACACATGATTTAGTTAAAAATCAATGCGAAGCAGAAGGCTTAGCTTCAAATCCATGCGAAACAAATGATTTAGTTTCACATACGTGCGATATAAATGATATAGCTTCACATGCAGGCGAAGCAAACGAGTTAGCTTCAAATCCAAGCGAAGCACGTGATTTACCTTCAAATTAATGCGAAGTAGAAGGCTTATCCTCAAAGCCATGCGACGCAAATTATTTAGCTTCAAATACTTGCGATATAACTGATATAGCTTCAAATGCAGGCGAAATAAACGAGTTAGCTTCAAATCTGTGCGAAACACATGATTTAGCTTCAAATCCATGCGAACCACATGATTTAGTTTCAAATCAATGTGAAGTAGAAGGCTTAGCTTCAAATCCATGCGAAACACATGATTTAGTTTCACATCAATGCGAAGCAGAAGGCTTAGCTTCAAATCCATGCGAAACAAATGATTTAGTTTCACATACTTGCGATATAAATGATATAGCTTCAAATGCAGGCGAAAAAAACGAGTTAGCTTCAAATCCAAGCGAAGCACGTGATTTACCTTCAAATTAATGCGAAGTAGAAGGCTTATCCTCAAAGCCATGCGACACTAATGATTTAGCTTCAAATACTTGCGATACAATTGATATAGCTTCAAATGCATGCGAAACAAACGAGTTAGCTTCAAATCCAAGCGAAACACATGATTTAGTTCCAAATCAATGCGAAGTAGAAGGCTTAGCTTCAATCCATGCGACACAAATGATTTAGCTTCAAATACTTGCGATAGAAGTGATATAGCTTCAATGCAGGCGAAACAAACGAGTTAGCTTCAAAGCCATGCAACACAAATGATTTAGCTTCATATACTTGCGATATAAATGATATAGCTTCAAATGCAGGCGATACAAACGAGTTAGCTTCAAATCAAGCGAAAACACATGGTTTAGTTTCAAATCAATGCGAAGTAGGAGGCTTATCCTCAAAGCCATGCGACACAAATGATTTAGCTTCAAATACTTGCGATATAACTGATATAGCTTCAAATGCAGGCGAAATAAACGAGTTAGCTTCAAATCTGTGCGAAACACATGATTTAGCTTCAAATCCATGCGAACCACATGATTTAGATTCAAATCAATGTGAAGTAGAAGGCATAGCTTCAAATCCATGCGAGACACATGATTTAGTTTCAAATCAATGCGAAGCAGAAGGCTTAGCTTCAAATCCATGCGAAACAAATGATTTAGTTTCACATACTTGCGATATAAATGATATAGCTTCAAATGCGGGCGAAACAAACGAGTTAGCTTCAAATCCAAGCAAAGCACGTGATTTACCTTCAAATTAATGCGAAGTAGAAGGCTTATCCTCAAAGCCATGCGACACAAATGATTTAGCTTCAAATGCTTGCGATACAATTGATATAGCTTCAAATGCATGCGAAACAAACGAGTTAGCTTCAAATCCAAGCGAAACACATGATTTAGTTCCAAATCAATGCGAAGTAGAAGGTTTAGCTTCAAATCCAAGCGAAACACATGATTTTCCTTCAAATTAATGCGAAGTAGAAGGCTTATTCTCAAAGCCATGCGACACAAATGATTTAGCTTCAAATACTTGCGATATAATTGATATAGCATCAAATGCAGGCGAAACAAACGAGGTTAGCTTCAAATCTGTGCGAAACACATGATTTAGCTTCAAATCAATGCGAAGTAGGAGGCTTAGCTTCAAAGCCATGCGACACAAATGATTTAGCTTCAAATACTTGCGATAGAAGTGATATAGCTTCAATGCAGGCGAAACAAACGAGTTAGCTTCAAAGCCATGCAACACAAATGATTTAGCTTCATATACTTGCGATATAAATGATATAGCTTCAAATGCAGGCGAAACAAACGAGTTAGCTTCAAATCCAAGCGAAACACATGGTTTAGTTTCAAATCAATGCAAAGTAGGAGGCTTATCCTCAAAGCCATGCGACACAAATGATTTAGCTTCAAATACTTGCGATATAACTGATATAGCATCAAATGCAGGCGAAATAAACGAGTTAGCCTCAAATCTGTGCGAAACACATGATTTAGCTTCAAATCCATGCGAACCACATGATTTAGTTTCAAATCAATGTGAAGTAGAAGGCTTACCTTCAAATCCATGCGAAACACATGATTTAGTTTCAAATCAATGCGAAGCAGAAGGCTTAGCTTCAAATCCATGCGAAACATATGATTTAGTATCACATACTTGCGATATAAATGATATAGCTTCAAATGCAGGCGAAACAAACGAGTTAGCTCCAAATCCAAGCGAAGCACGTGATTTACCTTCAAATTAATGCGAAGTAGAAGGCTTATCCTCAAAGCCATGCGACACTAATTATTTAGCTTCAAATACTTGCGATACAATTGATATAGCTTCAAATGCATGCGAAACAAACGAGTTAGCTTCAAAACCAAGCGAAACACATGATTTAGTTCCAAATCAATGCGAAGTAGAAGGCTTAGCTTCAAATCCATGCGACACCAATGATTTAGCTTCAAATACTTGCGATATAAGTGATATAGCTTCAATGCAGGCGAAACAAACGAGTTAGCTTCAAAGCCATGCAACACTAATGATTTAGCTTCATATACTTGCGATATAAATGATATAGCTTCAAATGCAGGCGATACAAACGAGTTAGCTTCAAATCCAAGCGAAACACATGGTTTAGTTTCAAATCAATGCGAAGTAGGAGGCTTATCCTCAAAGCCATGCGACACAAATTATTTAGCTTCAAATACTTGCGATATAACTGATATAGCTTCAAATGCAGGCGAAATAAACGAGTTAGCTTCAAATCTGTGCGAAACACATGATTTAGCTTCAAATCCAAGCGAACCACATGATTTAGTTTCAAATCAATGTGAAGTAGCAGGCTTAGCTTCAAATCCATGCGAAAACACATGATTTAGTTTCAAATCAATGCGAGGCAGAAGGCTTAGCTTCAAATCCATGCGAAACAAATGATTTAGTTTCACATACTTGCGATATAAATGATATAGCTTCAAATGCAGGCGAAATAATCGAGTTAGCTTCAAATCTGTGCGAAACACATGATTTAGCTTCAAATCCATGCGAACCACATGATTTAGTTTCAAATCAATGTGAAGTAGAAGGCTTAGCTTCAAATCCATGCGAAACACATGATTTAGTTTCACATCAATGCGAAGCAGAAGGCTAGCTTCAAATCCATGCGAAACAAATGATTTAGTTTCATATACTTGCGATATAAATGATATAGCTTCAAATGCAGGCGAAAAAAACGAGTTAGCTTCAAATCCAAGCGAAGCACGTGATTTACCTTCAAATTAATGCGAAGTAGAAGGCTTATCCTCAAAGCCATGCGACACTAATGATTTAGCTTCAAATACTTGCGATACAATTGATATAGCTTCAAATGCATGCGAAACAAACGAGTTAGCTTCAAATCCAAGCGAAACACATGATTTAGCATCAAATCAATACGACAGTAGAAGGCTTAGCTTCAAATCCAAGCGAAACACATGATTTAGCTTCAACTCAATTTGAGGTAGAAAGATGAGCCTTCAAATGCATGCGAATCAAATTTAGCTTCAAATCAATGCGAAGTTGAAGCCTCTTGCTCTCAAATCCACGCGACAAAAACGATTTAGCTTCAAATACTTGCGATATAATTGATATAGCTTCAAATGCAGGCGAAAGAAACGAGTTAGTTCCAAATCCATGCGAAACACATGATCTAGCTTCAAATCCAAGCGAAACACATAGTATAGCTTCATATACTTGCGATATAAATGATATAGCTTCAAATGCAGGCAAAACAAACGGGTTAGCTTCAAATCCATGCGGAACACATGATTTAGCTTCAAATCAATGCGAAGTAGATGGCGTAGCTTTAAAATCATGCGACACAAATGATTTAGTTTCAAATACTTGCGATATAATTGATAAAGCTTCAAATGCAGGCGAAACAAACGAGTTAGCTTCAAATCCAAGCGAAACACATGATTTAGTTTCAAATCAAGTCGAAGTAGAAGGCTTATCCTCAAAGCCATGCGACACAAATTATTTAGCTTCAAATACTTGCGATATAACTGATATAGCTTCAAATGCAGGCGAAATAAACGAGTTAGCTTCAAATCTGTGCGAAACACATGATTTAGCTTCAAATCCAAGCGAACCACATGATTTAGTTTCAAATCAATGTGAAGTAGCAGGCTTAGCTTCAAATCCATGCGAAACACATGATTTAGTTTCAAATCAATGCGAGGCAGAAGGCTTAGCTTCAAATCCATGCGAAACAAATGATTTAGTTTCACATACTTGCGATATAAATGATATAGCTTCAAATGCAGGCGAAACAAACGAGTTAGCTTCAAATCCAAGCGAAGCACGTGATTTACCTTCAAATTAATGCGAAGTAGAAGGCTTATCCTCAAAGCCATGCGACACAAATGATTTAGCTTCAAATACTTGCGATACAATTGATATAGCTTCAAATGCATGCGAAACAAACGAGTTAGCTTCAAATACAAGCGAAACACATGATTGAGTTCCAAATCAATGTGAAGTAGAAGGCTTAGCTTCAAATCCATGCGACACAAATGATGTAGCTTCAAATACTTGCGATAGAAGTGATATAGCTTCAATGCAGGCGAAACAAACGAGTTAGCTTCAAAGCCATGCAACACAAATGATTTAGCTTCATATACTTGCTATATAATTGATATAGCTTCAAATGCAGGCGAAACAAACGAGTTAGCTTCAAATCCAAGCGAAACACATGATTTCGCTTCAAATCAATGCGAAGGAGAAAGCTTTGCTTCAAATCAATGAGAATCAACTGATTTGGCTTCAAATGCTTGAGAACATAAACGATGTAGCTTTAAATGGAGGCGAAACAAACGAGTTAGCTTCAAATCCATGCAAAACACATGATTTAGCTTCAAATCAATACGAAGTAGAAGGCTTAGCTTCAAATCCAAGCGAAACACATGATTTAGCTTCAACTCAATTTGAGGTAGAAAGATGAGCTTCAAATGCATGCGAATCAAATGATTTAGCTTCAAATCAATGCGAAGTAGAAGCCTTAGCTTCAAATCCACACGACAAAAACGATTTAGCTTCAAATACTTGCGATATAATTGATATAGCTTCAAATGCAGGCGAAAGAAACGAGTTAGTTCCAAATCCATGCGAAACACATGATCTAGCTTCAAATCCAAGCGAAACACATAGTATAGCTTCATATACTTGCGATATAAATGATATAGCTTCAAATGCAGGCAAAACAAACGGGTTAGCTTCAAATCCATGCGGAACACATGATTTAGCTTCAAATCAATGCGAAGTAGATGGCGTAGCTTTAAAATCAAGCGACACAAATGATTTAGTTTCAAATACTTGCGATATAATTGATAAAGCTTCAAATGCAGGCGAAACAAACGAGTTAGCTTCAAATCCAAGCGAAACACATGATTTAGTTTCAAATCAAGTCGAAGTAGAAGGCTTTGCTTCAAATCCATGCGAAACACATGATTTATATTCAAATCAATGCGAAGTAGAAGGCTTAGCTTCAAATCAATGCGGAACCAATGATTTAGATTCAAATACTTGCGATATAATTGATATAGTGTCAACTGCAGGCGAATCAAACGAGTTAGCTACAAATCCATGCAAAAAACATGACTAACATCAAATCAATGCGATATAAAAGGTCTAGCTCCAAATCCATGCGAAACACATGATTTTGCTGCAAATCAATGCGATGTGGAAGATTCTGCTTCAAATACATGAGAAACAAATGATTTAGCATCAGATACTTGCGATATAAGTGATATAGCACCAAAAGCAGGCGAAACAGACGAGTTAGCATCAAAACCATGCGAAACAAATGCTTTAGGTTCAGATACTTGCGATATAAGGGATGGAGCTTCAAGTGCAGGAGAAACTATCGAGTTAGCACCAAATCCATGCGAAACAAATGAGTTAGCTACAAATAAATGCGAAGTAGAACGCTTAGCTTCAAATCCATGCGAAACACATGATTTAGCTTCACATACTTGCGATATAAATGATATAGCTTCAAATGCAAGGAGAAACAAACGAGTTAGCTTCAAATCCAAGCGATACACATGATTTAGTTTCAAATCAATGCGAAGTAGAAGGCTTAGCTTCAAATCGATGCGAAACAAATGATTTAGCTTCACATACTTGCGATATAAATGATATAGCTTCAAATGCAGGAGAAACAAACGAGTTAGCTTCAAATCTATGCGAAACACATGATTTAGCTTCAAATCCAAGCGAAACACATGGTTTAGCTTCATATTCTTGCGAAACAAATGGTTTAGATTCAAATACTTGTGATAAACATGATTTAGCTTCAAATGCAGGCGAAACAAACGAATTAGTTTCAAATCCATGCGAAACACATGATTTTGCTACAAATCCAAGCGAAACACGTGGTTTATCTTCATATTCTTGCGAAACAAATGGTTTAGCTTCATATACTTGTGATAAACATGATTTAGCTTCAACCGCATGCGAAACAATCGCGTTAGCTTCATATGCAAGGGAAACAAACGATTTAGCTTCGAATCAATGCGAAGTTGAAGGCTTAGCATCAAATCAATGCGAAACAAACGAATTAGATTCAAATCCATGCGAAACGCATGATGTAGCTTCAAATCAATGCGAAGTAGAAGGCGTAGCTTCAAATCCACGCGACAAAAATGATATAGCTTCAAATACTTGCGATATAATTGATATAGCTTCAAATGCAGGCGAAAGAATCGAGTTAGTTCCAAATCCATGCGAAACACATGATTTAGCTTCAAATCCAAGCGAAACACATGGTTTAGCTTCATATACTTGCGATATAAGTGATATAGCTTCAAATCCACGCGACACAAATGATTTAGCTTCACATACTTGCTATAGAAGTGATATAGCTGCAATGCAGGCGAAACAAACGAGTTAGCTTCAAATACTTGCGATAGAAGTGATATAGCTTCAAACGCAGGCGAAACGAACGAGTTACCTTCAAAATCAAGCGAAACACATGATTTACCTTCAAATTAATGCGAAGTAGAAGGCTTATCTTCGAAGCCATGCGACACAAATGATTTAGCTTCAAATACTTGCGATATAATTGATATAGCTTCAAATGCAGGCGAAACAAACGAGTTAGCTTCAAATCCAAGCGAACCACATGATTTAGTTTCAAATCAATGTGAAGTAGAAGGCTTAGCTTCAAATCCATGCGAAACACATGATTTAGTTTCACATCAATGCGAAGCAGAAGGCTTAGCTTCAAATCCATGCGAAACAAATGATTTAGTTTCATATACTTGCGATATAAATGATATAGCTTCAAATGCAGGCGAAATAATCGAGTTAGCTTCAAATCTGTGCGAAACACATGATTTAGCTTCAAATCCATGCGAACCACATGATTTAGTTTCAAATCAATGTGAAGTAGAAGGCTTAGCTTCAAATCCATGCGAAACACATGATTTAGTTTCACATCAATGCGAAGCAGAAGGCTTAGCTTCAAATCCATGCGAAACAAATGATTTAGTTTCATATACTTGCGATATAAATGATATAGCTTCAAATGCAGGCGAAAAAAACGAGTTAGCTTCAAATCCAAGCGAAGCACGTGATTTACCTTCAAATTAATGCGAAGTAGAAGGCTTATCCTCAAAGCCATGCGACACTAATGATTTAGCTTCAAATACTTGCGATACAATTGATATAGCTTCAAATGCATGCGAAACAAACGAGTTAGCTTCAAATCCAAGCGAAACACATGATTTAGTTCCAAATCAATGCGAAGTAGAAGGCTTAGCTTCAAATCCATGCGACAAAAATGATTTAGCTTCAAATACTTGCGATAGAAGTGATATAGCTTCAATGCAGGCGAAACAAACGAGTTAGCTTCAAAGCCATGCAACACAAATGATTTAGCTTCAAATACTTTCGATAGAAGTGATATAGCTTCAAACGCAGGCGAAACGAACGAGTTACCTTCAAAATCAAGCGAAACACATGATTTACCTTCAAATTAATGCGAAGTAGAAGGCTTATCTTCGAAGCCATGCGACACAAATGATTTAGCTTCAAATACTTGCGATATAATTGATATAGCTTCAAATGCAGGCGAAACAAACGAGTTAGCTTCAAATCCAAGCGAACCACATGATTTAGTTTCAAATCAATGTGAAGTAGAAGGCTTAGCTTCAAATCCATGCGAAACACATGATTTAGTTTCACATCAATGCGAAGCAGAAGGCTTAGCTTCAAATCCATGCGAAACAAATGATTTAGTTTCATATACTTGCGATATAAATGATATAGCTTCAAATGCAGGCGAAATAATCGAGTTAGCTTCAAATCTGTGCGAAACACATGATTTAGCTTCAAATCCATGCGAACCACATGATTTAGTTTCAAATCAATGTGAAGTAGAAGGCTTAGCTTCAAATCCATGCGAAACACATGATTTAGTTTCACATCAATGCGAAGCAGAAGGCTTAGCTTCAAATCCATGCGAAACAAATGATTTAGTTTCATATACTTGCGATATAAATGATATAGCTTCAAATGCAGGCGAAAAAAACGAGTTAGCTTCAAATCCAAGCGAAGCACGTGATTTACCTTCAAATTAATGCGAAGTAGAAGGCTTATCCTCAAAGCCATGCGACACTAATTATTTAGCTTCAAATACTTGCGATACAATTGATATAGCTTCAAATGCATGCGAAACAAACGAGTTAGCTTCAAATCCAAGCGAAACACATGATTTAGTTCCAAATCAATGCGAAGTAGAAGGCTTAGCTTCAAATCCATGCGACAAAAATGATTTAGCTTCAAATACTTGCGATAGAAGTGATATAGCTTCAATGCAGGCGAAACAAACGAGTTAGCTTCAAAGCCATGCAACACAAATGATTTAGCTTCATATACTTGCGATATAAATGATATAGCTTCAAATGCAGGCGATACAAACGAGTTAGCTTCAAATCCAAGCGAAACACATGGTTTAGTTTCAAATCAATGCGAAGTAGGAGGCTTATCCTCAAAGCCATGCGACACAAATGATTTAGCTTCAAATACTTGCGATATAACTGATATAGCTTCAAATGCAGGCGAAATAAACGAGTTAGCTTCAAATCTGTGCGAAACACATGATTTAGCTTCAAATCCAAGCGAAACACATGATTTAGTTCCAAATCAATGCGAAGTAGAAGGCTTAGCTTCAAATCCATGCGACACAAATGATTTAGCTTCAAATACTTGCGATAGAAGTGATATAGCTTCAATGCAGGCGAAACAAACGAGTTAGCTTCAAAGCCATGCAACACAAATGATTTAGCTTCATATACTTGCGATATAAATGATATAGCTTCAAATGCAGGCGATACAAACGAGTTAGCTTCAAATCCAAGCGAAACACATGGTTTAGTTTCAAATCAATGCGAAGTAGGAGGCTTATCCTCAAAGCCATGCGACACAAATGATTTAGCTTCAAATACTTGCGATATAACTGATATAGCTTCAAATGCAGGCGAAATAAACGAGTTAGCTTCAAATCTGTGCGAAACACATGATTTAGCTTCAAATCCATGCGAACCACATGATTTAGATTCAAATCAATGTGAAGTAGAAGGCATAGCTTCAAATCCATGCGAGACACATGATTTAGTTTCAAATCAATGCGAAGCAGAAGGCTTAGATTCAAATCCATGCGAAACAAATGATTTAGTTTCACATACTTGCGATATAAATGATATAGCTTCAAATGCGGGCGAAACAAACGAGTTAGCTTCAAATCCAAGCGAAGCACGTGATTTACCTTCAAATTAATGCGAAGTAGAAGGCTTATCCTCAAAGCCATGCGACACAAATGATTTAGCTTCAAATGCTTGCGATACAATTGATATAGCTTCAAATGCATGCGAAACAAACGAGTTAGCTTCAAATCCAAGCGAAACACATGATTTAGTTCCAAATCAATGCGAAGTAGAAGGTTTAGCTTCAAATCCAAGCGAAACACATGATTTTCCTTCAAATTAATGCGAAGTAGAAGGCTTATTCTCAAAGCCATGCGACACAAATGATTTAGCTTCAAATACTTGCGATATAATTGATATAGCATCAAATGCAGGCGAAACAAACGAGTTAGCTTCAAATCTGTGCGAAACACATGATTTAGCTTCAAATCAATGCGAAGTAGGAGGCTTAGCTTCAAAGCCATGCGACACAAATGGTTTAGCTTCAAATACTTGCGATACAATTGATATAGCTTCAAATGCATGCGAAACAAACGAGTTAGCTTCAAATCCAAGCGAAACACATGATTTAGTTCCAAATCAAAGCGAAGTAGAAGGCTTAGCTTCAAATCCAAGCGAAACACATGATTTACCTTCAAATTAATGCGAAGTAGAAGGCTTATACTCAAAGCCATGCGACACAAATGATTCATCTTCAAATACTTGCGATATAATTGATTTAGCTTCAAATGCAAGCGAAACAAACGAGTTAGATTCAAATCCAAGCAAAACAGATGATTTAGTTTCAAATCAATGCGAAGTAGAAGGCTCAGCTTCAAATCCATGCGACACAAATGATTTAGCTTCAAATACTTGCGATAGAAGTGATATAGCTTCAATGCAGGCGAAACAAACGAGTTAGCTTCAAAGCCATGCAACACAAATGATTTAGCTTCATATACTTGCGATATAAATGATATAGCTTCAAATGCAGGCGAAACAAACGAGTTAGCTTCAAATCCAAGCGAAACACATGGTTTAGTTTCAAATCAATGCAAAGTAGGAGGCTTATCCTCAAAGCCATGCGACACAAATGATTTAGCTTCAAATACTTGCGATATAACTGATATAGCATCAAATGCAGGCGAAATAAACGAGTTAGCCTCAAATCTGTGCGAAACACATGATTTAGCTTCAAATCCATGCGAACCACATGATTTAGTTTCAAATCAATGTGAAGTAGAAGGCTTACCTTCAAATCCATGCGAAACACATGATTTAGTTTCAAATCAATGCGAAGCAGAAGGCTTAGCTTCAAATCCATGCGAAACAAATGATTTAGTATCACATACTTGCGATATAAATGATATAGCTTCAAATGCAGGCGAAACAAACGAGTTAGCTCCAAATCCAAGCGAAGCACGTGATTTACCTTCAAATTAATGCGAAGTAGAAGGCTTATCCTCAAAGCCATGCGACACTAATTATTTAGCTTCAAATACTTGCGATACAATTGATATAGCTTCAAATGCATGCGAAACAAACGAGTTAGCTTCAAAACCAAGCGAAACACATGATTTAGTTCCAAATCAATGCGAAGTAGAAGGCTTAGCTTCAAATCCATGCGACACAAATGATTTAGCTTCAAATACTTGCGATAGAAGTGATATAGCTTCAATGCAGGCGAAACAAACGAGTTAGCTTCAAAGCCATGCAACACTAATGATTTAGCTTCATATACTTGCGATATAAATGATATAGCTTCAAATGCAGGCGATACAAACGAGTTAGCTTCAAATCCAAGCGAAACACATGGTTTAGTTTCAAATCAATGCGAAGTAGGAGGCTTATCCTCAAAGCCATGCGACACAAATGATTTAGCTTCAAATACTTGCGATATAACTGATATAGCATCAAATGCAGGCGAAATAAACGAGTTAGCCTCAAATCTGTGCGAAACACATGATTTAGCTTCAAATCCATGCGAACCACATGATTTAGTTTCAAATCAATGTGAAGTAGAAGGCTTAGCTTCAAATCCATGCGAAACACATGATTTAGTTTCAAATCAATGCGAAGCAGAAGGCTTAGCTTCAAATCCATGCGAAACAAATGATTTAGTATCACATACTTGCCATATAAATGATATAGCTTCAAATGCAGGCGAAACAAACGAGTTAGCTTCAAATCCAAGCGAAGCACGTGATTTACCTTCAAATTAATGCGAAGTAGAAGGCTTATCCTCAAAGCCATGCGACACAAATGATTTAGCTTCAAATACTTGCGATACAATTGATATAGCTTCAAATGCATGCGAAACAAACGAGTTAGCTTCAAATACAAGCGAAACACATGATTTAGTTCCAAATCAATGCGAAGTAGAAGGTTTAGCTTCAAACCCAAGCGAAACACATGATTTTCCTTCAAATTAATGCGAAGTAGAAGGCTTATTCTGAAAGCCATGCGACACAAATGATTTAGCTTCAAATACTTGCGATATAATTGATATAGCATCAAATGCAGGCGAAACAAACGAGTTAGCTTCAAATCTGTGCGAAACACATGATTTAGCTTCAAATCCATGCGAAACACATGATTTAGCTTCAAATCAATCCGAAGTAGAAGGCTTAGCTTCAAACCCATGCGACACAAATGATTTAGCTTCAAATACTTGCGATATAACTGATATAGCTTCAAACGCAGGCGAAACAAACGCGTTAGCTTCAAATCCAAGGGACACAAATGATTTAGCTTCAAATCAATGCGAAGTTGAAGGCTTAGCTTCAAATCAATGCGAAACAAATGGTTTGGCTTCAAATATTTGTGGTATAAATGATTTACCTTCATCTGCATGCGAAACAAACGAGTGAGCTTCAAATCCATGCGAAACACATGATTTAGTTCCAAATCAATGCGAAGTAGAAGGTTTAGCTTCAAATCCATGCGACACAAATGATGTAGCTTCAAATACTTGCGATAGAAGTGATATAGCTTCAATGCAGGCGAAACAAACGAGTTAGCTTCAAATCCAAGCGAAACACATGATTTAGTTCCAAATCAATGCGAAGTAGAAGGCTTAGCTTCAAATCCATGCGACACAAATGATGTAGCTTCAAATACTTGCGATAGAAGTGATATAGCTTCAATGCAGGCGAAACAAACGAGTTAGCTTCAAAGCCATGCAACACAAATGATTTAGCTTCATATACTTGCTATATAATTGATATATCTTCAAATGCAGGCGAAACAAACGAGTTAGCTTCAAATCCAAGCGAAACACATGGTTTAGTTTCAAATCAATGCGAAGTAGGAGGCTTATCCTCAAAGCCATGCGACACAAATTATTTAGCTTCAAATACTTGCGATATAACTGATATAGCTTCAAATGCAGGCGAAATAAACGAGTTAGCTTCAAATCTGTGCGAAACACATGATTTAGCTTCAAATCCAAGCGAACCACATGATTTAGTTTCAAATCAATGTGAAGTAGCAGGCTTAGCTTCAAATCCATGCGAAACACATGATTTAGTTTCAAATCAATGCGAGGCAGAAGGCTTAGCTTCAAATCCATGCGAAACAAATGATTTAGTTTCACATACTTGCGATATAAATGATATAGCTTCAAATGCAGGCGAAACAAACGAGTTAGCTTCAAATCCAAGCGAAGCACGTGATTTACCTTCAAATTAATGCGAAGTAGAAGGCTTATCCTCAAAGCCATGCGACACAAATGATTTAGCTTCAAATACTTGCGATACAATTGATATAGCTTCAAATGCATGCGAAACAAACGAGTTAGCTTCAAATACAAGCGAAACACATGATTGAGTTCCAAATCAATGTGAAGTAGAAGGCTTAGCTTCAAATCCATGCGACACAAATGATGTAGCTTCAAATACTTGCGATAGAAGTGATATAGCTTCAATGCAGGCGAAACAAACGAGTTAGCTTCAAAGCCATGCAACACAAATGATTTAGCTTCATATACTTGCTATATAATTGATATAGCTTCAAATGCAGGCGAAACAAACGAGTTAGCTTCAAATCCAAGCGAAACACATGATTTCGCTTCAAATCAATGCGAAGGAGAAAGCTTTGCTTCAAATCAATGAGAATCAACTGATTTGGCTTCAAATACTTGAGAACATAAACGATGTAGCTTTAAATGGAGGCGAAACAAACGAGTTAGCTTCAAATCCATGCAAAACACATGATTTAGCTTCAAATCAATACGAAGTAGAAGGCTTAGCTTCAAATCCAAGCGAAACACATGATTTAGCTTCAACTCAATTTGAGGTAGAAAGATGAGCTTCAAATGCATGCGAATCAAATGATTTAGCTTCAAATCAATGCGAAGTAGAAGCCTTAGCTTCAAATCCACGCGACAAAAACGATTTAGCTTCAAATACTTGCGATATAATTGATATAGCTTCAAATGCAGGCGAAAGAAACGAGTTAGTTCCAAATCCATGCGAAACACATGATCTAGCTTCAAATCCAAGCGAAACACATAGTATAGCTTCATATACTTGAGATATAAATGATATAGCTTCAAATGCAGGCAAAACAAACGGGTTAGCTTCAAATCCATGCGGAACACATGATTTAGCTTCAAATCAATGCGAAGTAGATGGCGTAGCTTTAAAATCATGCGACACAAATGATTTAGTTTCAAATACTTGCGATATAATTGATAAAGCTTCAAATGCAGGCGAAACAAACGAGTTAGCTTCAAATCCAAGCGAAACACATGATTTAGTTTCAAATCAAGTCGAAGTAGAAGGCTTATCCTCAAAGCCATGCGACACAAATTATTTAGCTTCAAATACTTGCGATATAACTGATATAGCTTCAAATGCAGGCGAAATAAACGAGTTAGCTTCAAATCTGTGCGAAACACATGATTTAGCTTCAAATCCAAGCGAACCACATGATTTAGTTTCAAATCAATGTGAAGTAGCAGGCTTAGCTTCAAATCCATGCGAAACACATGATTTAGTTTCAAATCAATGCGAGGCAGAAGGCTTAGCTTCAAATCCATGCGAAACAAATGATTTAGTTTCACATACTTGCGATATAAATGATATAGCTTCAAATGCAGGCGAAACAAACGAGTTAGCTTCAAATCCAAGCGAAGCACGTGATTTACCTTCAAATTAATGCGAAGTAGAAGGCTTATCCTCAAAGCCATGCGACACAAATGATTTAGCTTCAAATACTTGCGATACAATTGATATAGCTTCAAATGCATGCGAAACAAACGAGTTAGCTTCAAATACAAGCGAAACACATGATTGAGTTCCAAATCAATGTGAAGTAGAAGGCTTAGCTTCAAATCCATGCGACACAAATGATATAGCTTCAAATACTTGCGATAGAAGTGATATAGCTTCAATGCAGGCGAAACAAACGAGTTAGCTTCAAAGCCATGCAACACAAATGATTTAGCTTCATATACTTGCTATATAATTGATATAGCTTCAAATGCAGGCGAAACAAACGAGTTAGCTTCAAATCCAAGCGAAACACATGATTTCGCTTCAAATCAATGCGAAGGAGAAAGCTTTGCTTCAAATCAATGAGAATCAACTGATTTGGCTTCAAATGCTTGAGAACATAAACGATGTAGCTTTAAATGGAGGCGAAACAAACGAGTTAGCTTCAAATCCATGCAAAACACATGATTTAGCTTCAAATCAATACGAAGTAGAAGGCTTAGCTTCAAATCCAAGCGAAACACATGATTTAGCTTCAACTCAATTTGAGGTAGAAAGATGAGCTTCATATGCATGCGAATCAAATGATTTAGCTTCAAATCAATGCGAAGTAGAAGCCTTAGCTTCAAATCCACGCGACAAAAACGATTTAGCTTCAAATACTTGCGATATAATTGATATAGCTTCAAATGCAGGCGAAAGAAACGAGTTAGTTCCAAATCCATGCGAAACACATGATCTAGCTTCAAATCCAAGCGAAACACATAGTATAGCTTCATATACTTGCGATATAAATGATATAGCTTCAAATGCAGGCAAAACAAACGGGTTAGCTTCAAATCCATGCGGAACACATGATTTAGCTTCAAATCAATGCGAAGTAGATGGCGTAGCTTTAAAATCATGCGACACAAATGATTTAGTTTCAAATACTTGCGATATAATTGATAAAGCTTCAAATGCAGGCGAAACAAACGAGTTAGCTTCAAATCCAAGCGAAACACATGATTTAGTTTCAAATCAAGTCGAAGTAGAAGGCTTTGCTTCAAATCCATGCGAAACACATGATTTATATTCAAATCAATGCGAAGTAGAAGGCTTAGCTTCAAATCAATGCGGAACCAATGATTTAGATTCAAATACTTGCGATATAATTGATATAGTGTCAACTGCAGGCGAAACAAACGAGTTAGCTACAAATCCATGCAAAAAACATGACTAACATCAAATCAATGCGATATAAAAGGTCTAGCTCCAAATCCATGCGAAACACATGATTTTGCTGCAAATCAATGCGATGTGGAAGATTCTGCTTCAAATACATGAGAAACAAATGATTTAGCATCAGATACTTGCGAAATAAGTGATATAGCACCAAAAGCAGGCGAAACAGACGAGTTAGCATCAAAACCATGCGAAACAAATGCTTTAGGTTCAGATACTTGCGATATAAGGGATGGAGCTTCAAGTGCAGGAGAAACTATCGAGTTAGCACCAAATCCATGCGAAACAAATGAGTTAGCTACAAATAAATGCGAAGTAGAACGCTTAGCTTCAAATCCATGCGAAACACATGATTTAGCTTCACATACTTGCGATATAAATGATATAGCTTCAAATGCAAGGAGAAACAAACGAGTTAGCTTCAAATCCAAGCGATACACATGATTTAGTTTCAAATCAATGCGAAGTAGAAGGCTTAGCTTCAAATCGATGCGAAACAAATGATTTAGCTTCACATACTTGCGATATAAATGATATAGCTTCAAATGCAGGAGAAACAAACGAGTTAGCTTCAAATCTATGCGAAACACATGATTTAGCTTCAAATCCAAGCGAAACACATGGTTTAGCTTCATATTCTTGCGAAACAAATGGTTTAGATTCAAATACTTGTGATAAACATGATTTAGCTTCAAATGCAGGCGAAACAAACGAATTAGTTTCAAATCCATGCGAAACACATGATTTTGCTACAAATCCAAGCGAAACACGTGGTTTATCTTCATATTCTTGCGAAACAAATGGTTTAGCTTCATATACTTGTGATAAACATGATTTATCTTCAACCGCATGCGAAACAATCGGGTTAGCTTCATATGCAAGGGAAACAAACGATTTAGCTTCGAATCAATGCGAAGTTGAAGGCTCAGCATCAAATCAATGCGAAACAAACGAATTAGATTCAAATCCATGCGAAACGCATGATGTAGCTTCAAATCAATGCGAAGTAGAAGGCGTAGCTTCAAATCCACGCGACAAAAATGATATAGCTTCAAATACTTGCGATATAATTGATATAGCTTCAAATGCAGGCGAAAGAATCGAGTTAGTTCCAAATCCATGCGAAACACATGATTTAGCTTCAAATCCAAGCGAAACACATGGTTTAGCTTCATATACTTGCGATATAAGTGATATAGCTTCAAATCCACGCGACACAAATGATTTAGCTTCACATACTTGCTATAGAAGTGATATAGCTGCAATGCAGGCGAAACAAACGAGTTAGCTTCAAATACTTGCGATAGAAGTGATATAGCTTCAAACGCAGGCGAAACGAACGAGTTACCTTCAAAATCAAGCGAAACACATGATTTACCTTCAAATTAATGCGAAGTAGAAGGCTTATCTTCGAAGCCATGCGACACAAATGATTTAGCTTCAAATACTTGCGATATAATTGATATAGCTTCAAATGCAGGCGAAACAAACGAGTTAGCTTCAAATCCAAGCGAACCACATGATTTAGTTTCAAATCAATGTGAAGTAGAAGGCTTAGCTTCAAATCCATGCGAAACACATGATTTAGTTTCACATCAATGCGAAGCAGAAGGCTTAGCTTCAAATCCATGCGAAACAAATGATTTAGTTTCATATACTTGCGATATAAATGATATAGCTTCAAATGCAGGCGAAATAATCGAGTTAGCTTCAAATCTGTGCGAAACACATGATTTAGCTTCAAATCCATGCGAACCACATGATTTAGTTTCAAATCAATGTGAAGTAGAAGGCTTAGCTTCAAATCCATGCGAAACACATGATTTAGTTTCACATCAATGCGAAGCAGAAGGCTTAGCTTCAAATCCATGCGAAACAAATGATTTAGTTTCATATACTTGCGATATAAATGATATAGCTTCAAATGCAGGCGAAATAATCGAGTTAGCTTCAAATCTGTGCGAAACACATGATTTAGCTTCAAATCCATGCGAACCACATGATTTAGTTTCAAATCAATGTGAAGTAGAAGGCTTAGCTTCAAATCCATGCGAAACACATGATTTAGTTTCACATCAATGCGAAGCAGAAGGCTTAGCTTCAAATCCATGCGAAACAAATGATTTAGTTTCATATACTTGCGATATAAATGATATAGCTTCAAATGCAGGCGAAAAAAACGAGTTAGCTTCAAATCCAAGCGAAGCACGTGATTTACCTTCAAATTAATGCGAAGTAGAAGGCTTATCCTCAAAGCCATGCGACACTAATGATTTAGCTTCAAATACTTGCGATACAATTGATATAGCTTCAAATGCATGCGAAACAAACGAGTTAGCTTCAAATCCAAGCGAAACACATGATTTAGTTCCAAATCAATGCGAAGTAGAAGGCTTAGCTTCAAATCCATGCGACAAAAATGATTTAGCTTCAAATACTTGCGATAGAAGTGATATAGCTTCAATGCAGGCGAAACAAACGAGTTAGCTTCAAAGCCATGCAACACAAATGATTTAGCTTCATATACTTGCGATATAAATGATATAGCTTCAAATGCAGGCGATACAAACGAGTTAGCTTCAAATCCAAGCGAAACACATGGTTTAGTTTCAAATCAATGCGAAGTAGGAGGCTTATCCTCAAAGCCATGCGACACAAATGATTTAGCTTCAAATACTTGCGATATAACTGATATAGCTTCAAATGCAGGCGAAATAAACGAGTTAGCTTCAAATCTGTGCGAAACACATGATTTAGCTTCAAATCCATGCGAACCACATGATTTAGTTTCAAATCAATGCGAAGCAGAAGGCTTAGCTTCAAATCCATGCGAAACAAATGATTTAGTTTCACATACTTGCGATATAAATGATATAGCTTCAAATGCGGGCGAAACAAACGAGTTAGCTTCAAATCCAAGCGAAGCACGTGATTTACCTTCAAATTAATGCGAAGTAGAAGGCTTATCCTCAAAGCCATGCGACACAAATGATTTAGCTTCAAATGCTTGCGATACAATTGATATAGCTTCAAATGCATGCGAAACAAACGAGTTAGCTTCAAATCCAAGCGAAACACATGATTTAGTTCCAAATCAAAGCGAAGTAGAAGCCTTAGCTTCAAATCCATGCGAAACAAATGATTTAGTTTCACATACTTGCGATATAAATGATATAGCTTCAAATGCAGGCAAAACAAACGAGGTAGCTTCAAATCCATGCGAAACAAATGATTTAGCTTCAAATACTTGCGTTATAAATGATATAACATCAAATGCAGGCAAAACAAACGAGTTAGCTTCAGATCCATTCGGAACACAAGATTTAGCTTCAAATCAATGCGAAGCACATGGTTTAGCTTCATATACTTGCGAAACAAGTGGTTTAGCTTCAGATACTTGTGATAAACATGATTTAGCTTCAACTGCATGCGAAACAAACGAGTTAGTTTATAATCCAAGCGAAACACACGATTTAGCTTCAAATCAATGCGAAGTAGAAGGCTTAGCTTCAAATCGATGCCATACGAATGATTTAGCTTCAAATACCTGCGATAGAAGTGATATAGCTTCAAATGCAGGCGAAACAATCGAGTTAGCTTCAAGTCTATGCGAAACACATGATTTAGCTTCAAATTCATGCGAAACACGTGGTTTAGCTTCATATGCTTGCGAAACAAGTGGTTTAGCTTCAGATACTTGTGATAAACATGATTTAGCTTCAAATGCAGGCGAAACAAACGAGTTAGTTTCATATCCATGCGAAACACATGATTTAGCTTCAAATCCAAGCGAAACACATGGTTTAGCTTCATATTCTTGCGAAACAAATGGTTTACCTTCATATACTTGTGATAAACATGATTTAGCTTCAACCGCATGCGAAACAAACGAGTGAGCATTAAAACCAAGCGAGACACGTGATTTAGCTTCAAATCAATGCGAAGTAGATGGCTTAGCTTCATATCCATGCGACACAAATGATTTTTCTTCAAATACTTGCGATACAAGTGAACTAGCTTCAACTGCATGCGAAACAAACGAGTTAGTATAAAATCCAAGAGAAACACACGATTTAGCTTCAAATCAATGCGAAGTAGAATGCTTAGCTTCAAATCGATGTCATACGAATGATTTAGCATCAAATACCTGCGATAGAAGTGATATAGCTTCAAATGCAGGCGAAACAAACGAGTTAGCTTCAAGTCTATGGGAAAGACATGATTTAGCTTCAAATTCATGCGAAACACGTGGTTTAGCGTCATATTCTTGCGAAACAAATGGTTTAGATTCAGATACTTGTGATAAACATGATTTAGCTTCAAATGCAGGCGAAACAAACGAGTTAGTTTCAAATCCATGCGAAACACATGATTTAGCTTCAAATCCAAGCGAAACACATGATTTAGCTTAAAATCCATACGAAACAAATGATTTAGCTTCAAATACTTGCGATGTAAACGGTATACCTTCAAATGTATGCAAAACAAACGAGTTAGCTTCAAATCCAGGCAGAACACATGATTTTGCTTCAAATCAATGCGAAGCACATGGTTTAGCTTCATATGCTTGCGAAACAAGTGGCTCAGCTTCAGATACTTGTGATAAACATGATTTAGCTTCAACTGCATGCGAAACAAACGAGTTAGTATAAAATCCAAGAGAAACACACGATTTAGCTTCAAATCAATGCGAAGTAGAAGGCTTAGCTTCAAATCCATGCGACACAAATGATGTAGCTTCAAATACTTGCGATAGAAGTGATATAGCTTCAATGCAGGCGAAACAAACGAGTTAGCTTCAAAGCCATGCAACACAAATGATTTAGCTTCATATACTTGCTATATAATTGATATAGCTTCAAATGCAGGCGAAACAAACGAGTTAGCTTCAAATCCAAGCGAAACACATGGTTTAGTTTCAAATCAATGCGAAGTAGGAGGCTTATCCTCAAAGCCATGCGACACAAATGATTTAGCTTCAAATACTTGCGATATAACTGATATAGCTTCAAATGCAGGCGAAATAAACGAGTTAGCTTCAAATCTGTGTGAAACACATGATTTAGCTTCAAATCCATGCGAACCACATGATTTAGTTTCAAATCAATGTGAAGTAGAAGGCTTAGCTTCAAATCAATGCGAAACACATGATTTAGTTTCAAATCAATGCGAAGCAGAAGGCTTAGCTTCAAATCCATGCGAAACAAATGATTTAGTTTCACATACTTGCGATATAAATGATATAGCTTCAAATGCAGGCGAAACAAACGAGTTAGCTTCAAATCCAAGCGAAGCACGTGATTTACCTTCAAATTAATGCGAAGTAGAAGGCTTATCCTCAAAGCCATGCGACACAAATGATTTAGCTTCAAATACTTGCGATACAATTGATATAGCTTCAAATGCATGCGAAACAAACGAGTTAGCTTCAAATACAAGCGAAACACATGATTTAGTTCCAAATCAATGCGAAGTAGAAGGTTTAGCTTCAAATCCAAGCGAAACACATGATTTTCCTTCAAATTAATGCGAAGTAGAAGGCTTATTCTGAAAGCCATGCGACACAAATGATTTAGCTTCAAATACTTGCGATATAATTGATATAGCATCAAATGCTGGCGAAACAAACGAGTTAGCTTCAAATCTGTGCGAAACACATGATTTAGCTTCAAATCCATGCGAAACACATGATTTAGCTTCAAATCAATCCGAAGTAGAAGGCTTAGCTTCAAACCCATGCGACACAAATGATTTAGCTTCAAATACTTGCGATATAACTGATATAGCTTCAAACGCAGGCGAAACAAACGCGTTAGCTTCAAATCCAAGGGACACAAATGATTTAGCTTCAAATCAATGCGAAGTTGAAGGCTTAGCTTCAAATCAATGCGAAACAAATGGTTTGGCTTCAAATATTTGTGGTATAAATGATTTACCTTCATCTGCATGCGAAACAAACGAGTGAGCTTCAAATCCATGCGAAACACATGATTTAGTTCCAAATCAATGCGAAGTAGAAGGTTTAGCTTCAAATCCAAGCGAAACACATGATTTACCTTCAAATTAATGCGAAGTAGAAGGCTTATTCTCAAAGCCATGCGACACAAATGATTTAGCTTCAAATACTTGCGATATAATTGATATAGCATCATATGCAGGCGAAATAAACGAGTTAGCCTCAAATCTGTGCGAAACACATGATTTAGCTTCAAATCCATGCGAACCACATGATTTAGTTTCAAATCAATGCGAAGCAGAAGGCTTTGCTTCAAATCAATGCGAATCAACTGATTTGGCTTCAAATACTTGAGAACATAAACGATGTAGCTTTAAATGGAGGCGAAACAAACGAGTTAGCTTCAAATCCATGCAAAACACATGATTTAGCTTCAAATCAATACGAAGTAGAAGGCTTAGCTTCAAATCCAAGCGAAACACATGATTTAGCTTCAACTCAATTTGAGGTAGAAAGATGAGCTTCAAATGCATGCGAATCAAATGATTTAGCTTCAAATCAATGCGAAGTAGAAGCCTTAGCTTCAAATCCACGCGACAAAAACGATTTAGCTTCAAATACTTGCGATATAATTGATATAGCTTCAAATGCAGGCGAAAGAAACGAGTTAGTTCCAAATCCATGCGAAACACATGATCTAGCTTCAAATCCAAGCGAAACACATAGTATAGCTTCATATACTTGCGATATAAATGATATAGCTTCAAATGCAGGCAAAACAAACGGGTTAGCTTCAAATCCATGCGGAACACATGATTTAGCTTCAAATCAATGCGAAGTAGATGGCGTAGCTTTAAAATCATGCGACACAAATGATTTAGTTTCAAATACTTGCGATATAATTGATAAAGCTTCAAATGCAGGCGAAACAAACGAGTTAGCTTCAAATCCAAGCGAAACACATGATTTAGTTTCAAATCAAGTCGAAGTAGAAGGCTTTGCTCCAAATCCATGCGAAACACATGATTTATATTCAAATCAATGCGAAGTAGAAGGCTTAGCTTCAAATCAATGCGGAACCAATGATTTAGATTCAAATACTTGCGATTAAGTGATATAGAGTCAACTGCAGGCGATACAAACGTGTTAGCTACAAATCCATGCAAAAAACATGACTAACTTCAAATCAATGCGATATAGAATGTCTAGATCCAAATCCATGCGAAACACATAATTTAGCTGCAAATCAATGCGATGTGGAAGATTCTGCTTCAAATCCATGCGAAACACATGATTTAGTTTCAAATCAATGTGAAGTAGAACGCTTAGCTTCAAATCCATGCGAAACACATGATTTAGCTTCACATACTTGCGATATAAATGATATAGCTTCAAATGCAAGGAGAAACAAACGAGTTAGCTTCAAATCCAAGCGATACACATGATTTAGTTTCAAATCAATGCGAAGTAGAAGGCTTAGCTTCAAATCGATGCGAAACAAATGATTTAGCTTCACATACTTGCGATATAAATGATATAGCTTCAAATGCAGGAGAAACAAACGAGTTAGCTTCAAATCTATGCGAAACACATGATTTAGCTTCAAATCCAAGCGAAACACATGGTTTAGCTTGATATTCTTGCGAAACAAATGGTTTAGATTCAAATACTTGTGATAAACATGATTTAGCTTCAAATGCAGGCGAAACAAACGAGTTAGTTTCATATCCATGCGAAACACATGATTTAGCTTCAAATCCAAGCGAAACACATGGTTTAGCTTCATATTCTTGCGAAACAAATGGTTTACCTTCATATACTTGTGATAAACATGATTTAGCTTCAACCGCATGCGAAACAAACGAGTGAGCATTAAAACCAAGCGAGACACGTGATTTAGCTTCAAATCAATGCGAAGTAGATGGCTTAGCTTCATATCCATGCGACACAAATGATTTTTCTTCAAATACTTGCGATACAAGTGAACTAGCTTCAACTGCATGCGAAACAAACGAGTTAGTATAAAATCCAAGAGAAACACACGATTTAGCTTCAAATCAATGCGAAGTAGAAGGCTTAGCTTCAAATCGATGTCATACGAATGATTTAGCATCAAATACCTGCGATATAACTGATATAGCTTCAAATGCAGGCGAAATAACCGAGTTAGCTTCAAATCTGTGCGAAACACATGATTTAGCTTCAAATCCATGCGAACCACATGATTTAGTTTCAAATCAATGTGAAGTAGAAGGCTTAGCTTCAAATCCATGCGAAACACATGATTTAGTTTCACATCAATGCGAAGCAGAAGGCTTAGCTTCAAATCCATGCGAAACAAATGATTTAGTTTCATATACTTGCGATATAAATGATATAGCTTCAAATGCAGGCGAAAAAAACGAGTTAGCTTCAAATCCAAGCGAAGCACGTGATTTACCTTCAAATTAATGCGAAGTAGAAGGCTTATCCTCAAAGCCATGCGACACTAATGATTTAGCTTCAAATACTTGCGATACAATTGATATAGCTTCAAATGCATGCGAAACAAACGAGTTAGCTTCAAATCCAGGCGAAACACATGATTTAGTTCCAAATCAATGCGAAGTAGAAGGCTTAGCTTCAAATCCATGCGACAAAAATGATTTAGCTTCAAATACTTGCGATAGAAGTGATATAGCTTCAATGCAGGCGAAACAAACGAGTTAGCTTCAAAGCCATGCAACACAAATGATTTAGCTTCATATACTTGCGATATAAATGATATAGCTTCAAATGCAGGCGATACAAACGAGTTAGCTTCAAATCCAAGCGAAACACATGGTTTAGTTTCAAATCAATGCGAAGTAGGAGGCTTATCCTCAAAGCCATGCGACACAAATGATTTAGCTTCAAATACTTGCGATATAACTGATATAGCTTCAAATGCAGGCGAAATAAACGAGTTAGCTTCAAATCTGTGCGAAACACATGATTTAGCTTCAAATCCAAGCGAAACACATGATTTAGTTCCAAATCAATGCGAAGTAGAAGGCTTAGCTTCAAATCCATGCGACACAAATGATTTAGCTTCAAATACTTGCGATAGAAGTGATATAGCTTCAATGCAGGCGAAACAAACGAGTTAGCTTCAAAGCCATGCAACACAAATGATTTAGCTTCATATACTTGCGATATAAATGATATAGCTTCAAATGCAGGCGATACAAACGAGTTAGCTTCAAATCCAAGCGAAACACATGGTTTAGTTTCAAATCAATGCGAAGTAGGAGGCTTATCCTCAAAGCCATGCGACACAAATGATTTAGCTTCAAATACTTGCGATATAACTGATATAGCTTCAAATGCAGGCGAAATAAACGAGTTAGCTTCAAATCTGTGCGAAACACATGATTTAGCTTCAAATCCATGCGAACCACATGATTTAGATTCAAATCAATGTGAAGTAGAAGGCATAGCTTCAAATCCATGCGAGACACATGATTTAGTTTCAAATCAATGCGAAGCAGAAGGCTTAGCTTCAAATCCATGCGAAACAAATGATTTAGTTTCACATACTTGCGATATAAATGATATAGCTTCAAATGCGGGCGAAACAAACGAGTTAGCTTCAAATCCAAGCGAAGCACGTGATTTACCTTCAAATTAATGCGAAGTAGAAGGCTTATCCTCAAAGCCATGCGACACAAATGATTTAGCTTCAAATGCTTGCGATACAATTGATATAGCTTCAAATGCATGCGAAACAAACGAGTTAGCTTCAAATCCAAGCGAAACACATGATTTAGTTCCAAATCAATGCGAAGTAGAAGGTTTAGCTTCAAATCCAAGCGAAACACATGATTTTCCTTCAAATTAATGCGAAGTAGAAGGCTTATTCTCAAAGCCATGCGACACAAATGATTTAGCTTCAAATACTTGCGATATAATTGATATAGCATCAAATGCAGGCGAAACAAACGAGTTAGCTTCAAATCTGTGCGAAACACATGATTTAGCTTCAAATCAATGCGAAGTAGGAGGCTTAGCTTCAAAGCCATGCGACACAAATGGTTTAGCTTCAAATACTTGCGATACAATTGATATAGCTTCAAATGCATGCGAAACAAACGAGTTAGCTTCAAATCCAAGCGAAACACATGATTTAGTTCCAAATCAAAGCGAAGTAGAAGGCTTAGCTTCAAATCCAAGCGAAACACATGATTTACCTTCAAATTAATGCGAAGTAGAAGGCTTATACTCAAAGCCATGCGACACAAATGATTCATCTTCAAATACTTGCGATATAATTGATTTAGCTTCAAATGCAAGCGAAACAAACGAGTTAGATTCAAATCCAAGCAAAACAGATGATTTAGTTTCAAATCAATGCGAAGTAGAAGGCTCAGCTTCAAATCCATGCGACACAAATGATTTAGCTTCAAATACTTGCGATAGAAGTGATATAGCTTCAATGCAGGCGAAACAAACGAGTTAGCTTCAAAGCCATGCAACACAAATGATTTAGCTTCATATACTTGCGATATAAATGATATAGCTTCAAATGCAGGCGAAACAAACGAGTTAGCTTCAAATCCAAGCGAAACACATGGTTTAGTTTCAAATCAATGCAAAGTAGGAGGCTTATCCTCAAAGCCATGCGACACAAATGATTTAGCTTCAAATACTTGCGATATAACTGATATAGCATCAAATGCAGGCGAAATAAACGAGTTAGCCTCAAATCTGTGCGAAACACATGATTTAGCTTCAAATCCATGCGAACCACATGATTTAGTTTCAAATCAATGTGAAGTAGAAGGCTTACCTTCAAATCCATGCGAAACACATGATTTAGTTTCAAATCAATGCGAAGCAGAAGGCTTAGCTTCAAATCCATGCGAAACAAATGATTTAGTATCACATACTTGCGATATAAATGATATAGCTTCAAATGCAGGCGAAACAAACGAGTTAGCTCCAAATCCAAGCGAAGCACGTGATTTACCTTCAAATTAATGCGAAGTAGAAGGCTTATCCTCAAAGCCATGCGACACTAATTATTTAGCTTCAAATACTTGCGATACAATTGATATAGCTTCAAATGCATGCGAAACAAACGAGTTAGCTTCAAAACCAAGCGAAACACATGATTTAGTTCCAAATCAATGCGAAGTAGAAGGCTTAGCTTCAAATCCATGCGACACAAATGATTTAGCTTCAAATACTTGCGATAGAAGTGATATAGCTTCAATGCAGGCGAAACAAACGAGTTAGCTTCAAAGCCATGCAACACTAATGATTTAGCTTCATATACTTGCGATATAAATGATATAGCTTCAAATGCAGGCGATACAAACGAGTTAGCTTCAAATCCAAGCGAAACACATGGTTTAGTTTCAAATCAATGCGAAGTAGGAGGCTTATCCTCAAAGCCATGCGACACAAATGATTTAGCTTCAAATACTTGCGATATAACTGATATAGCATCAAATGCAGGCGAAATAAACGAGTTAGCCTCAAATCTGTGCGAAACACATGATTTAGCTTCAAATCCATGCGAACCACATGATTTAGTTTCAAATCAATGTGAAGTAGAAGGCTTAGCTTCAAATCCATGCGAAACACATGATTTAGTTTCAAATCAATGCGAAGCAGAAGGCTTAGCTTCAAATCCATGCGAAACAAATGATTTAGTATCACATACTTGCCATATAAATGATATAGCTTCAAATGCAGGCGAAACAAACGAGTTAGCTTCAAATCCAAGCGAAGCACGTGATTTACCTTCAAATTAATGCGAAGTAGAAGGCTTATCCTCAAAGCCATGCGACACAAATGATTTAGCTTCAAATACTTGCGATACAATTGATATAGCTTCAAATGCATGCGAAACAAACGAGTTAGCTTCAAATACAAGCGAAACACATGATTTAGTTCCAAATCAATGCGAAGTAGAAGGTTTAGCTTCAAACCCAAGCGAAACACATGATTTACCTTCAAATTAATGCGAAGTAGAAGGCTTATTCTGAAAGCCATGCGACACAAATGATTTAGCTTCAAATACTTGCGATATAATTGATATAGCATCAAATGCAGGCGAAACAAACGAGTTAGCTTCAAATCTGTGCGAAACACATGATTTAGCTTCAAATCCATGCGAAACACATGATTTAGCTTCAAATCAATCCGAAGTAGAAGGCTTAGCTTCAAACCCATGCGACACAAATGATTTAGCTTCAAATACTTGCGATATAACTGATATAGCTTCAAACGCAGGCGAAACAAACGCGTTAGCTTCAAATCCAAGGGACACAAATGATTTAGCTTCAAATCAATGCGAAGTTGAAGGCTTAGCTTCAAATCAATGCGAAACAAATGGTTTGGCTTCAAATATTTGTGGTATAAATGATTTACCTTCATCTGCATGCGAAACAAACGAGTGAGCTTCAAATCCATGCGAAACACATGATTTAGTTCCAAATCAATGCGAAGTAGAAGGTTTAGCTTCAAATCCATGCGACACAAATGATGTAGCTTCAAATACTTGCGATAGAAGTGATATAGCTTCAATGCAGGCGAAACAAACGAGTTAGCTTCAAATCCAAGCGAAACACATGATTTAGTTCCAAATCAATGCGAAGTAGAAGGCTTAGCTTCAAATCCATGCGACACAAATGATGTAGCTTCAAATACTTGCGATAGAAGTGATATAGCTTCAATGCAGGCGAAACAAACGAGTTAGCTTCAAAGCCATGCAACACAAATGATTTAGCTTCATATACTGGCTATATAATTGATATATCTTCAAATGCAGGCGAAACAAACGAGTTAGCTTCAAATCCAAGCGAAACACATGGTTTAGTTTCAAATCAATGCGAAGTAGAAGGCTTATCCTCAAAGCCATGCGACACAAATGATTTAGCTTCAAATACTTGCGATACAATTGATATAGCTTCAAATGCATGCGAAACAAACGAGTTAGCTTCAAATACAAGCGAAACACATGATTGAGTTCCAAATCAATGTGAAGTAGAAGGCTTAGCTTCAAATCCATGCGACACAAATGATGTAGCTTCAAATACTTGCGATAGAAGTGATATAGCTTCAATGCAGGCGAAACAAACGAGTTAGCTTCAAAGCCATGCAACACAAATGATTTAGCTTCATATACTTGCTATATAATTGATATAGCTTCAAATGCAGGCGAAACAAACGAGTTAGCTTCAAATCCAAGCGAAACACATGATTTCGCTTCAAATCAATGCGAAGGAGAAAGCTTTGCTTCAAATCAATGAGAATCAACTGATTTGGCTTCAAATACTTGAGAACATAAACGATGTAGCTTTAAATGGAGGCGAAACAAACGAGTTAGCTTCAAATCCATGCAAAACACATGATTTAGCTTCAAATCAATACGAAGTAGAAGGCTTAGCTTCAAATCCAAGCGAAACACATGATTTAGCTTCAACTCAATTTGAGGTAGAAAGATGAGCTTCAAATGCATGCGAATCAAATGATTTAGCTTCAAATCAATGCGAAGTAGAAGCCTTAGCTTCAAATCCACGCGACAAAAACGATTTAGCTTCAAATACTTGCGATATAATTGATATAGCTTCAAATGCAGGCGAAAGAAACGAGTTAGTTCCAAATCCATGCGAAACACATGATCTAGCTTCAAATCCAAGCGAAACACATAGTATAGCTTCATATACTTGAGATATAAATGATATAGCTTCAAATGCAGGCAAAACAAACGGGTTAGCTTCAAATCCATGCGGAACACATGATTTAGCTTCAAATCAATGCGAAGTAGATGGCGTAGCTTTAAAATCATGCGACACAAATGATTTAGTTTCAAATACTTGCGATATAATTGATAAAGCTTCAAATGCAGGCGAAACAAACGAGTTAGCTTCAAATCCAAGCGAAACACATGATTTAGTTTCAAATCAAGTCGAAGTAGAAGGCTTATCCTCAAAGCCATGCGACACAAATTATTTAGCTTCAAATACTTGCGATATAACTGATATAGCTTCAAATGCAGGCGAAATAAACGAGTTAGCTTCAAATCTGTGCGAAACACATGATTTAGCTTCAAATCCAAGCGAACCACATGATTTAGTTTCAAATCAATGTGAAGTAGCAGGCTTAGCTTCAAATCCATGCGAAACACATGATTTAGTTTCAAATCAATGCGAGGCAGAAGGCTTAGCTTCAAATCCATGCGAAACAAATGATTTAGTTTCACATACTTGCGATATAAATGATATAGCTTCAAATGCAGGCGAAACAAACGAGTTAGCTTCAAATCCAAGCGAAGCACGTGATTTACCTTCAAATTAATGCGAAGTAGAAGGCTTATCCTCAAAGCCATGCGACACAAATGATTTAGCTTCAAATACTTGCGATACAATTGATATAGCTTCAAATGCATGCGAAACAAACGAGTTAGCTTCAAATACAAGCGAAACACATGATTGAGTTCCAAATCAATGTGAAGTAGAAGGCTTAGCTTCAAATCCA
The DNA here is from genome assembly GCF_051020955.1 of Megalopta genalis. Lineage (NCBI taxonomy): Eukaryota > Metazoa > Arthropoda > Insecta > Hymenoptera > Halictidae > Megalopta > Megalopta genalis. The sequence continues at coordinate 20,250 of NW_027477724.1, read as the reverse complement.
TGCGACACAAATGATATAGCTTCAAATACTTGCGATAGAAGTGATATAGCTTCAATGCAGGCGAAACAAACGAGTTAGCTTCAAAGCCATGCAACACAAATGATTTAGCTTCATATACTTGCTATATAATTGATATAGCTTCAAATGCAGGCGAAACAAACGAGTTAGCTTCAAATCCAAGCGAAACACATGATTTCGCTTCAAATCAATGCGAAGGAGAAAGCTTTGCTTCAAATCAATGAGAATCAACTGATTTGGCTTCAAATGCTTGAGAACATAAACGATGTAGCTTTAAATGGAGGCGAAACAAACGAGTTAGCTTCAAATCCATGCAAAACACATGATTTAGCTTCAAATCAATACGAAGTAGAAGGCTTAGCTTCAAATCCAAGCGAAACACATGATTTAGCTTCAACTCAATTTGAGGTAGAAAGATGAGCTTCATATGCATGCGAATCAAATGATTTAGCTTCAAATCAATGCGAAGTAGAAGCCTTAGCTTCAAATCCACGCGACAAAAACGATTTAGCTTCAAATACTTGCGATATAATTGATATAGCTTCAAATGCAGGCGAAAGAAACGAGTTAGTTCCAAATCCATGCGAAACACATGATCTAGCTTCAAATCCAAGCGAAACACATAGTATAGCTTCATATACTTGCGATATAAATGATATAGCTTCAAATGCAGGCAAAACAAACGGGTTAGCTTCAAATCCATGCGGAACACATGATTTAGCTTCAAATCAATGCGAAGTAGATGGCGTAGCTTTAAAATCATGCGACACAAATGATTTAGTTTCAAATACTTGCGATATAATTGATAAAGCTTCAAATGCAGGCGAAACAAACGAGTTAGCTTCAAATCCAAGCGAAACACATGATTTAGTTTCAAATCAAGTCGAAGTAGAAGGCTTTGCTTCAAATCCATGCGAAACACATGATTTATATTCAAATCAATGCGAAGTAGAAGGCTTAGCTTCAAATCAATGCGGAACCAATGATTTAGATTCAAATACTTGCGATATAATTGATATAGTGTCAACTGCAGGCGAAACAAACGAGTTAGCTACAAATCCATGCAAAAAACATGACTAACATCAAATCAATGCGATATAAAAGGTCTAGCTCCAAATCCATGCGAAACACATGATTTTGCTGCAAATCAATGCGATGTGGAAGATTCTGCTTCAAATACATGAGAAACAAATGATTTAGCATCAGATACTTGCGATATAAGTGATATAGCACCAAAAGCAGGCGAAACAGACGAGTTAGCATCAAAACCATGCGAAACAAATGCTTTAGGTTCAGATACTTGCGATATAAGGGATGGAGCTTCAAGTGCAGGAGAAACTATCGAGTTAGCACCAAATCCATGCGAAACAAATGAGTTAGCTACAAATAAATGCGAAGTAGAACGCTTAGCTTCAAATCCATGCGAAACACATGATTTAGCTTCACATACTTGCGATATAAATGATATAGCTTCAAATGCAAGGAGAAACAAACGAGTTAGCTTCAAATCCAAGCGATACACATGATTTAGTTTCAAATCAATGCGAAGTAGAAGGCTTAGCTTCAAATCGATGCGAAACAAATGATTTAGCTTCACATACTTGCGATATAAATGATATAGCTTCAAATGCAGGAGAAACAAACGAGTTAGCTTCAAATCTATGCGAAACACATGATTTAGCTTCAAATCCAAGCGAAACACATGGTTTAGCTTCATATTCTTGCGAAACAAATGGTTTAGATTCAAATACTTGTGATAAACATGATTTAGCTTCAAATGCAGGCGAAACAAACGAATTAGTTTCAAATCCATGCGAAACACATGATTTTGCTACAAATCCAAGCGAAACACGTGGTTTATCTTCATATTCTTGCGAAACAAATGGTTTAGCTTCATATACTTGTGATAAACATGATTTATCTTCAACCGCATGCGAAACAATCGCGTTAGCTTCATATGCAAGGGAAACAAACGATTTAGCTTCGAATCAATGCGAAGTTGAAGGCTCAGCATCAAATCAATGCGAAACAAACGAATTAGATTCAAATCCATGCGAAACGCATGATGTAGCTTCAAATCAATGCGAAGTAGAAGGCGTAGCTTCAAATCCACGCGACAAAAATGATATAGCTTCAAATACTTGCGATATAATTGATATAGCTTCAAATGCAGGCGAAAGAATCGAGTTAGTTCCAAATCCATGCGAAACACATGATTTAGCTTCAAATCCAAGCGAAACACATGGTTTAGCTTCATATACTTGCGATATAAGTGATATAGCTTCAAATCCACGCGACACAAATGATTTAGCTTCACATACTTGCTATAGAAGTGATATAGCTGCAATGCAGGCGAAACAAACGAGTTAGCTTCAAATACTTGCGATAGAAGTGATATAGCTTCAAACGCAGGCGAAACGAACGAGTTACCTTCAAAATCAAGCGAAACACATGATTTACCTTCAAATTAATGCGAAGTAGAAGGCTTATCTTCGAAGCCATGCGACACAAATGATTTAGCTTCAAATACTTGCGATATAATTGATATAGCTTCAAATGCAGGCGAAACAAACGAGTTAGCTTCAAATCCAAGCGAACCACATGATTTAGTTTCAAATCAATGTGAAGTAGAAGGCTTAGCTTCAAATCCATGCGAAACACATGATTTAGTTTCACATCAATGCGAAGCAGAAGGCTTAGCTTCAAATCCATGCGAAACAAATGATTTAGTTTCATATACTTGCGATATAAATGATATAGCTTCAAATGCAGGCGAAATAATCGAGTTAGCTTCAAATCTGTGCGAAACACATGATTTAGCTTCAAATCCATGCGAACCACATGATTTAGTTTCAAATCAATGTGAAGTAGAAGGCTTAGCTTCAAATCCATGCGAAACACATGATTTAGTTTCACATCAATGCGAAGCAGAAGGCTTAGCTTCAAATCCATGCGAAACAAATGATTTAGTTTCATATACTTGCGATATAAATGATATAGCTTCAAATGCAGGCGAAATAATCGAGTTAGCTTCAAATCTGTGCGAAACACATGATTTAGCTTCAAATCCATGCGAACCACATGATTTAGTTTCAAATCAATGTGAAGTAGAAGGCTTAGCTTCAAATCCATGCGAAACACATGATTTAGTTTCACATCAATGCGAAGCAGAAGGCTTAGCTTCAAATCCATGCGAAACAAATGATTTAGTTTCATATACTTGCGATATAAATGATATAGCTTCAAATGCAGGCGAAAAAAACGAGTTAGCTTCAAATCCAAGCGAAGCACGTGATTTACCTTCAAATTAATGCGAAGTAGAAGGCTTATCCTCAAAGCCATGCGACACTAATGATTTAGCTTCAAATACTTGCGATACAATTGATATAGCTTCAAATGCATGCGAAACAAACGAGTTAGCTTCAAATCCAAGCGAAACACATGATTTAGTTCCAAATCAATGCGAAGTAGAAGGCTTAGCTTCAAATCCATGCGACAAAAATGATTTAGCTTCAAATACTTGCGATAGAAGTGATATAGCTTCAATGCAGGCGAAACAAACGAGTTAGCTTCAAAGCCATGCAACACAAATGATTTAGCTTCATATACTTGCGATATAAATGATATAGCTTCAAATGCAGGCGATACAAACGAGTTAGCTTCAAATCCAAGCGAAACACATGGTTTAGTTTCAAATCAATGCGAAGTAGGAGGCTTATCCTCAAAGCCATGCGACACAAATGATTTAGCTTCAAATACTTGCGATATAACTGATATAGCTTCAAATGCAGGCGAAATAAACGAGTTAGCTTCAAATCTGTGCGAAACACATGATTTAGCTTCAAATCCATGCGAACCACATGATTTAGATTCAAATCAATGTGAAGTAGAAGGCTTAGCTTCAAATCCATGCGAAACACATGATTTAGTTTCAAATCAATGCGAAGCAGAAGGCTTAGCTTCAAATCCATGCGAAACAAATGATTTAGTTTCACATACTTGCGATATAAATGATATAGCTTCAAATGCGGGCGAAACAAACGAGTTAGCTTCAAATCCAAGCGAAGCACGTGATTTACCTTCAAATTAATGCGAAGTAGAAGGCTTATCCTCAAAGCCATGCGACACAAATGATTTAGCTTCAAATGCTTGCGATACAATTGATATAGCTTCAAATGCATGCGAAACAAACGAGTTAGCTTCAAATCCAAGCGAAACACATGATTTAGTTCCAAATCAAAGCGAAGTAGAAGCCTTAGCTTCAAATCCATGCGAAACAAATGATTTAGTTTCACATACTTGCGATATAAATGATATAGCTTCAAATGCAGGCAAAACAAACGAGGTAGCTTCAAATCCATGCGAAACAAATGATTTAGCTTCAAATACTTGCGTTATAAATGATATAACATCAAATGCAGGCAAAACAAACGAGTTAGCTTCAGATCCATTCGGAACACAAGATTTAGCTTCAAATCAATGCGAAGCACATGGTTTAGCTTCATATACTTGCGAAACAAGTGGTTTAGCTTCAGATACTTGTGATAAACATGATTTAGCTTCAACTGCATGCGAAACAAACGAGTTAGTTTATAATCCAAGCGAAACACACGATTTAGCTTCAAATCAATGCGAAGTAGAAGGCTTAGCTTCAAATCGATGCCATACGAATGATTTAGCTTCAAATACCTGCGATAGAAGTGATATAGCTTCAAATGCAGGCGAAACAATCGAGTTAGCTTCAAGTCTATGCGAAACACATGATTTAGCTTCAAATTCATGCGAAACACGTGGTTTAGCTTCATATGCTTGCGAAACAAGTGGTTTAGCTTCAGATACTTGTGATAAACATGATTTAGCTTCAAATGCAGGCGAAACAAACGAGTTAGTTTCATATCCATGCGAAACACATGATTTAGCTTCAAATCCAAGCGAAACACGTGGTTTAGCTTCATATTCTTGCGAAACAAATGGTTTACCTTCATATACTTGTGATAAACATGATTTAGCTTCAACCGCATGCGAAACAAACGAGTGAGCATTAAAACCAAGCGAGACACGTGATTTAGCTTCAAATCAATGCGAAGTAGATGCTTAGCTTCATATCCATGCGACACAAATGATTTTTCTTCAAATACTTGCGATACAAGTGAACTAGCTTCAACTGCATGCGAAACAAACGAGTTAGTATAAAATCCAAGAGAAACACACGATTTAGCTTCAAATCAATGCGAAGTAGAATGCTTAGCTTCAAATCGATGTCATACGAATGATTTAGCATCAAATACCTGCGATAGAAGTGATATAGCTTCAAATGCAGGCGAAACAAACGAGTTAGCTTCAAGTCTATGGGAAAGACATGATTTAGCTTCAAATTCATGCGAAACACGTGGTTTAGCGTCATATTCTTGCGAAACAAATGGTTTAGATTCAGATACTTGTGATAAACATGATTTAGCTTCAAATGCAGGCGAAACAAACGAGTTAGTTTCAAATCCATGCGAAACACATGATTTAGCTTCAAATCCAAGCGAAACACATGATTTAGCTTAAAATCCATACGAAACAAATGATTTAGCTTCAAATACTTGCGATGTAAACGGTATACCTTCAAATGTATGCAAAACAAACGAGTTAGCTTCAAATCCAGGCAGAACACATGATTTTGCTTCAAATCAATGCGAAGCACATGGTTTAGCTTCATATGCTTGCGAAACAAGTGGCTCAGCTTCAGATACTTGTGATAAACATGATTTAGCTTCAACTGCATGCGAAACAAACGAGTTAGTATAAAATCCAAGAGAAACACACGATTTAGCTTCAAATCAATGCGAAGTAGAAGGCTTAGCTTCAAATCCATGCGACACAAATGATGTAGCTTCAAATACTTGCGATAGAAGTGATATAGCTTCAATGCAGGCGAAACAAACGAGTTAGCTTCAAAGCCATGCAACACAAATGATTTAGCTTCATATACTTGCTATATAATTGATATAGCTTCAAATGCAGGCGAAACAAACGAGTTAGCTTCAAATCCAAGCGAAACACATGGTTTAGTTTCAAATCAATGCGAAGTAGGAGGCTTATCCTCAAAGCCATGCGACACAAATGATTTAGCTTCAAATACTTGCGATATAACTGATATAGCTTCAAATGCAGGCGAAATAAACGAGTTAGCTTCAAATCTGTGTGAAACACATGATTTAGCTTCAAATCCATGCGAACCACATGATTTAGTTTCAAATCAATGTGAAGTAGAAGGCTTAGCTTCAAATCAATGCGAAACACATGATTTAGTTTCAAATCAATGCGAAGCAGAAGGCTTAGCTTCAAATCCATGCGAAACAAATGATTTAGTTTCACATACTTGCGATATAAATGATATAGCTTCAAATGCAGGCGAAACAAACGAGTTAGCTTCAAATCCAAGCGAAGCACGTGATTTACCTTCAAATTAATGCGAAGTAGAAGGCTTATCCTCAAAGCCATGCGACACAAATGATTTAGCTTCAAATACTTGCGATACAATTGATATAGCTTCAAATGCATGCGAAACAAACGAGTTAGCTTCAAATACAAGCGAAACACATGATTTAGTTCCAAATCAATGCGAAGTAGAAGGTTTAGCTTCAAATCCAAGCGAAACACATGATTTTCCTTCAAATTAATGCGAAGTAGAAGGCTTATTCTGAAAGCCATGCGACACAAATGATTTAGCTTCAAATACTTGCGATATAATTGATATAGCATCAAATGCTGGCGAAACAAACGAGTTAGCTTCAAATCTGTGCGAAACACATGATTTAGCTTCAAATCCATGCGAAACACATGATTTAGCTTCAAATCAATCCGAAGTAGAAGGCTTAGCTTCAAACCCATGCGACACAAATGATTTAGCTTCAAATACTTGCGATATAACTGATATAGCTTCAAACGCAGGCGAAACAAACGCGTTAGCTTCAAATCCAAGGGACACAAATGATTTAGCTTCAAATCAATGCGAAGTTGAAGGCTTAGCTTCAAATCAATGCGAAACAAATGGTTTGGCTTCAAATATTTGTGGTATAAATGATTTACCTTCATCTGCATGCGAAACAAACGAGTGAGCTTCAAATCCATGCGAAACACATGATTTAGTTCCAAATCAATGCGAAGTAGAAGGTTTAGCTTCAAATCCAAGCGAAACACATGATTTTCCTTCAAATTAATGCGAAGTAGAAGGCTTATTCTCAAAGCCATGCGACACAAATGATTTAGCTTCAAATACTTGCGATATAATTGATATAGCATCATATGCAGGCGAAATAAACGAGTTAGCCTCAAATCTGTGCGAAACACATGATTTAGCTTCAAATCCATGCGAACCACATGATTTAGTTTCAAATCAATGCGAAGCAGAAGGCTTAGCTTCAAATCCATGCGAAACAAATGATTTAGTTTCACATACTTGCGATATAAATGATATAGCTTCAAATGCAGGCGAAACAAACGAGTTAGCTTCAAATCCAAGCGAAGCACGTGATTTACCTTCAAATTAATGCGAAAGTAGAAGGCTTATCCACAAAGCAGGCGACACAAATGATTTAGCTTCAAATACTTGCGATACAATTGATATAGCTTCAAATGAATGCGAAACAAACGAGTTAGCTTCAAATCCAAGCGAAACACATGATTTAGTTCCAAATCAATGCGAAGTAGAAGGCTTAGCTTCAAATCCATGCGACACAAATGATGTAGCTTCAAATACTTGCGATAGAAGTGATATAGCTTCAATGCAGGCGAAACAAACGAGTTAGCTTCAAATCCAAGCGAAACACATGATTTAGTTCCAAATCAATGCGAAGTAGAAGGCTTAGCTTCAAATCCATGCGACACAAATGATGTAGCTTCAAATACTTGCGATAGAAGTGATATAGCTTCAATGCAGGCGAAACAAACGAGTTAGCTTCAAAGCCATGCAACACAAATGATTTAGCTTCATATACTTGCTATATAAATGATATAGCTTCAAATGCAGGCGAAACAAACGAGTTAGCTTAAAATCCAAGCGAAACACATGGTTTAGTTTCAAATCAATGCGAAGTAGGAGGCTTATCCTCAAAGCCATGCTACACAAATGATTTAGCTTCAAATACTTGCGATATAACTGATATAGCTTCAAATGCAGGCGAAATAAACGAGTTAGCTTCAAATCTGTGCGAGACACATGATTTAGCTTCAAATCCAAGCGAACCACATGATTTAGTTTCAAATCAATGTGAAGTAGAAGGCTTAGCTTCAAATCCATGCGAAACACATGATTTAGTTTCAAATCAATGCGAGGCAGAAGGCTTAGCTTCAAATCCATGCGAAACAAATGATTTAGTTTCACATACTTGCGATATAAATGATATAGCTTCAAATGCAGGCGAAACAAACGAGTTAGCTTCAAATCCAAGCGAAGCACGTGATTTACCTTCAAATTAATGCGAAGTAGAAGGCTTATCCTCAAAGCCATGCGACACAAATGATTTAGCTTCAAATACTTGCGATACAATTGATATAGCTTCAAATGCATGCGAAACAAACGAGTTAGCTTCAAATACAAGCGAAACACATGATTGAGTTCCAAATCAATGTGAAGTAGAAGGCTTAGCTTCAAATCCATGCGACACAAATGATGTAGCTTCAAATACTTGCGATAGAAGTGATATAGCTTCAATGCAGGCGAAACAAACGAGTTAGCTTCAAAGCCATGCAACACAAATGATTTAGCTTCATATACTTGCTATATAATTGATATAGCTTCAAATGCAGGCGAAACAAACGAGTTAGCTTCAAATCCAAGCGAAACACATGATTTCGCTTCAAATCAATGCGAAGGAGAAAGCTTTGCTTCAAATCAATGCGAATCAACTGATTTGGCTTCAAATACTTGAGAACATAAACGATGTAGCTTTAAATGGAGGCGAAACAAACGAGTTAGCTTCAAATCCATGCAAAACACATGATTTAGCTTCAAATCAATACGAAGTAGAAGGCTTAGCTTCAAATCCAAGCGAAACACATGATTTAGCTTCAACTCAATTTGAGGTAGAAAGATGAGCTTCAAATGCATGCGAATCAAATGATTTAGCTTCAAATCAATGCGAAGTAGAAGCCTTAGCTTCAAATCCACGCGACAAAAACGATTTAGCTTCAAATACTTGCGATATAATTGATATAGCTTCAAATGCAGGCGAAAGAAACGAGTTAGTTCCAAATCCATGCGAAACACATGATCTAGCTTCAAATCCAAGCGAAACACATAGTATAGCTTCATATACTTGCGATATAAATGATATAGCTTCAAATGCAGGCAAAACAAACGGGTTAGCTTCAAATCCATGCGGAACACATGATTTAGCTTCAAATCAATGCGAAGTAGATGGCGTAGCTTTAAAATCATGCGACACAAATGATTTAGTTTCAAATACTTGCGATATAATTGATAAAGCTTCAAATGCAGGCGAAACAAACGAGTTAGCTTCAAATCCAAGCGAAACACATGATTTAGTTTCAAATCAAGTCGAAGTAGAAGGCTTTGCTCCAAATCCATGCGAAACACATGATTTATATTCAAATCAATGCGAAGTAGAAGGCTTAGCTTCAAATCAATGCGGAACCAATGATTTAGATTCAAATACTTGCGATTAAGTGATATAGAGTCAACTGCAGGCGATACAAACGTGTTAGCTACAAATCCATGCAAAAAACATGACTAACTTCAAATCAATGCGATATAGAATGTCTAGATCCAAATCCATGCGAAACACATAATTTAGCTGCAAATCAATGCGATGTGGAAGATTCTGCTTCAAATCCATGCGAAACACATGATTTAGTTTCAAATCAATGTGAAGTAGAACGCTTAGCTTCAAATCCATGCGAAACACATGATTTAGCTTCACATACTTGCGATATAAATGATATAGCTTCAAATGCAAGGAGAAACAAACGAGTTAGCTTCAAATCCAAGCGATACACATGATTTAGTTTCAAATCAATGCGAAGTAGAAGGCTTAGCTTCAAATCGATGCGAAACAAATGATTTAGCTTCACATACTTGCGATATAAATGATATAGCTTCAAATGCAGGAGAAACAAACGAGTTAGCTTCAAATCTATGCGAAACACATGATTTAGCTTCAAATCCAAGCGAAACACATGGTTTAGCTTCATATTCTTGCGAAACAAATGGTTTAGATTCAAATACTTGTGATAAACATGATTTAGCTTCAAATGCAGGCGAAACAAACGAGTTAGTTTCATATCCATGCGAAACACATGATTTAGCTTCAAATCCAAGCGAAACACATGGTTTAGCTTCATATTCTTGCGAAACAAATGGTTTACCTTCATATACTTGTGATAAACATGATTTAGCTTCAACCGCATGCGAAACAAACGAGTGAGCATTAAAACCAAGCGAGACACGTGATTTAGCTTCAAATCAATGCGAAGTAGATGGCTTAGCTTCATATCCATGCGACACAAATGATTTTTCTTCAAATACTTGCGATACAAGTGAACTAGCTTCAACTGCATGCGAAACAAACGAGTTAGTATAAAATCCAAGAGAAACACACGATTTAGCTTCAAATCAATGCGAAGTAGAAGGCTTAGCTTCAAATCGATGTCATACGAATGATTTAGCATCAAATACCTGCGATAGAAGTGATATAGCTTCAAATGCAGGCGAAACAAACGAGTTAGCTTCAAATCTATGCGAAGCACATGATTTAGCTTCAAATCCAAGCGAAACACATGGTTTAGCTTCATATTCTTGCGAAACAAATGGTTTAGATTCAAATACTTGTGATAAACATGATTTAGCTTCAAATGCAGGCGAAACAAACGAATTAGTTTCAAATCCATGCGAAACACATGATTTTGCTACAAATCCAAGCGAAACACGTGGTTTATCTTCATATTCTTGCGAAACAAATGGTTTAGCTTCATATACTTGTGATAAACATGATTTAGCTTCAACCGCATGCGAAACAATCGCGTTAGCTTCATATGCAAGGGAAACAAACGATTTAGCTTCGAATCAATGCGAAGTTGAAGGCTTAGCATCAAATCAATGCGAAACAAACGAATTAGATTCAAATCCATGCGAAACGCATGATGTAGCTTCAAATCAATGCGAAGTAGAAGGCGTAGCTTCAAATCCACGCGACAAAAATGATATAGCTTCAAATACTTGCGATATAATTGATATAGCTTCAAATGCAGGCGAAAGAATCGAGTTAGTTCCAAATCCATGCGAAACACATGATTTAGCTTCAAATCCAAGCGAAACACATGGTTTAGCTTCATATACTTGCGATATAAGTGATATAGCTTCAAATCCACGCGACACAAATGATTTAGCTTCACATACTTGCTATAGAAGTGATATAGCTGCAATGCAGGCGAAACAAACGAGTTAGCTTCAAATACTTGCGATAGAAGTGATATAGCTTCAAACGCAGGCGAAACGAACGAGTTACCTTCAAAATCAAGCGAAACACATGATTTACCTTCAAATTAATGCGAAGTAGAAGGCTTATCTTCGAAGCCATGCGACACAAATGATTTAGCTTCAAATACTTGCGATATAATTGATATAGCTTCAAATGCAGGCGAAACAAACGAGTTAGCTTCAAATCCAAGCGAACCACATGATTTAGTTTCAAATCAATGCGAAGTAGGAGGCTTATCCTCAAAGCCATGCTACACAAATGATTTAGCTTCAAATACTTGCGATATAACTGATATAGCTTCAAATGCAGGCGAAATAAACGAGTTAGCTTCAAATCTGTGCGAGACACATGATTTAGCTTCAAATCCAAGCGAACCACATGATTTAGTTTCAAATCAATGTGAAGTAGAAGGCTTAGCTTCAAATCCATGCGAAACACATGATTTAGTTTCAAATCAATGCGAGGCAGAAGGCTTAGCTTCAAATCCATGCGAAACAAATGATTTAGTTTCACATACTTGCGATATAAATGATATAGCTTCAAATGCAGGCGAAACAAACGAGTTAGCTTCAAATCCAAGCGAAGCACGTGATTTTCCTTCAAATTAATGCGAAGTAGAAGGCTTATCCTCAAAGCCATGCGACACAAATGATTTAGCTTCAAATACTTGCGATACAATTGATATAGCTTCAAATGCATGCGAAACAAACGAGTTAGCTTCAAATACAAGCGAAACACATGATTGAGTTCCAAATCAATGTGAAGTAGAAGGCTTAGCTTCAAATCCATGCGACACAAATGATGTAGCTTCAAATACTTGCGATAGAAGTGATATAGCTTCAATGCAGGCGAAACAAACGAGTTAGCTTCAAAGCCATGCAACACAAATGATTTAGCTTCATATACTTGCTATATAATTGATATAGCTTCAAATGCAGGCGAAACAAACGAGTTAGCTTCAAATCCAAGCGAAACACATGATTTCGCTTCAAATCAATGCGAAGGAGAAAGCTTTGCTTCAAATCAATGCGAATCAACTGATTTGGCTTCAAATACTTGAGAACATAAACGATGTAGCTTTAAATGGAGGCGAAACAAACGAGTTAGCTTCAAATCCATGCAAAACACATGATTTAGCTTCAAATCAATACGAAGTAGAAGGCTTAGCTTCAAATCCAAGCGAAACACATGATTTAGCTTCAACTCAATTTGAGGTAGAAAGATGAGCTTCAAATGCATGCGAATCAAATGATTTAGCTTCAAATCAATGCGAAGTAGAAGCCTTAGCTTCAAATCCACGCGACAAAAACGATTTAGCTTCAAATACTTGCGATATAATTGATATAGCTTCAAATGCAGGCGAAAGAAACGAGTTAGTTCCAAATCCATGCGAAACACATGATCTAGCTTCAAATCCAAGCGAAACACATAGTATAGCTTCATATACTTGCGATATAAATGATATAGCTTCAAATGCAGGCAAAACAAACGGGTTAGCTTCAAATCCATGCGGAACACATGATTTAGCTTCAAATCAATGCGAAGTAGATGGCGTAGCTTTAAAATCATGCGACACAAATGATTTAGTTTCAAATACTTGCGATATAATTGATAAAGCTTCAAATGCAGGCGAAACAAACGAGTTAGCTTCAAATCCAAGCGAAACACATGATTTAGTTTCAAATCAAGTCGAAGTAGAAGGCTTTGCTCCAAATCCATGCGAAACACATGATTTATATTCAAATCAATGCGAAGTAGAAGGCTTAGCTTCAAATCAATGCGGAACCAATGATTTAGATTCAAATACTTGCGATTAAGTGATATAGAGTCAACTGCAGGCGATACAAACGTGTTAGCTACAAATCCATGCAAAAAACATGACTAACTTCAAATCAATGCGATATAGAATGTCTAGATCCAAATCCATGCGAAACACATAATTTAGCTGCAAATCAATGCGATGTGGAAGATTCTGCTTCAAATCCATGCGAAACACATGATTTAGTTTCAAATCAATGTGAAGTAGAACGCTTAGCTTCAAATCCATGCGAAACACATGATTTAGCTTCACATACTTGCGATATAAATGATATAGCTTCAAATGCAAGGAGAAACAAACGAGTTAGCTTCAAATCCAAGCGATACACATGATTTAGTTTCAAATCAATGCGAAGTAGAAGGCTTAGCTTCAAATCGATGCGAAACAAATGATTTAGCTTCACATACTTGCGATATAAATGATATAGCTTCAAATGCAGGAGAAACAAACGAGTTAGCTTCAAATCTATGCGAAACACATGATTTAGCTTCAAATCCAAGCGAAACACATGGTTTAGCTTCATATTCTTGCGAAACAAATGGTTTAGATTCAAATACTTGTGATAAACATGATTTAGCTTCAAATGCAGGCGAAACAAACGAGTTAGTTTCATATCCATGCGAAACACATGATTTAGCTTCAAATCCAAGCGAAACACATGGTTTAGCTTCATATTCTTGCGAAACAAATGGTTTACCTTCATATACTTGTGATAAACATGATTTAGCTTCAACCGCATGCGAAACAAACGAGTGAGCATTAAAACCAAGCGAGACACGTGATTTAGCTTCAAATCAATGCGAAGTAGATGGCTTAGCTTCATATCCATGCGACACAAATGATTTTTCTTCAAATACTTGCGATACAAGTGAACTAGCTTCAACTGCATGCGAAACAAACGAGTTAGTATAAAATCCAAGAGAAACACACGATTTAGCTTCAAATCAATGCGAAGTAGAAGGCTTAGCTTCAAATCGATGTCATACGAATGATTTAGCATCAAATACCTGCGATAGAAGTGATATAGCTTCAAATGCAGGCGAAACAAACGAGTTAGCTTCAAATCTATGCGAAGCACATGATTTAGCTTCAAATCCAAGCGAAACACATGGTTTAGCTTCATATTCTTGCGAAACAAATGGTTTAGATTCAAATACTTGTGATAAACATGATTTAGCTTCAAATGCAGGCGAAACAAACGAATTAGTTTCAAATCCATGCGAAACACATGATTTTGCTACAAATCCAAGCGAAACACGTGGTTTATCTTCATATTCTTGCGAAACAAATGGTTTAGCTTCATATACTTGTGATAAACATGATTTAGCTTCAACCGCATGCGAAACAATCGCGTTAGCTTCATATGCAAGGGAAACAAACGATTTAGCTTCGAATCAATGCGAAGTTGAAGGCTTAGCATCAAATCAATGCGAAACAAACGAATTAGATTCAAATCCATGCGAAACGCATGATGTAGCTTCAAATCAATGCGAAGTAGAAGGCGTAGCTTCAAATCCACGCGACAAAAATGATATAGCTTCAAATACTTGCGATATAATTGATATAGCTTCAAATGCAGGCGAAAGAATCGAGTTAGTTCCAAATCCATGCGAAACACATGATTTAGCTTCAAATCCAAGCGAAACACATGGTTTAGCTTCATATACTTGCGATATAAGTGATATAGCTTCAAATCCACGCGACACAAATGATTTAGCTTCACATACTTGCTATAGAAGTGATATAGCTGCAATGCAGGCGAAACAAACGAGTTAGCTTCAAATACTTGCGATAGAAGTGATATAGCTTCAAACGCAGGCGAAACGAACGAGTTACCTTCAAAATCAAGCGAAACACATGATTTACCTTCAAATTAATGCGAAGTAGAAGGCTTATCTTCGAAGCCATGCGACACAAATGATTTAGCTTCAAATACTTGCGATATAATTGATATAGCTTCAAATGCAGGCGAAACAAACGAGTTAGCTTCAAATCCAAGCGAACCACATGATTTAGTTTCAAATCAATGTGAAGTAGAAGGCTTAGCTTCAAATCCATGCGAAACACATGATTTAGTTTCACATCAATGCGAAGCAGAAGGCTTAGCTTCAAATCCATGCGAAACAAATGATTTAGTTTCATATACTTGCGATATAAATGATATAGCTTCAAATGCAGGCGAAAAAAACGAGTTAGCTTCAAATCCAAGCGAAGCACGTGATTTACCTTCAAATTAATGCGAAGTAGAAGGCTTATCCTCAAAGCCATGCGACACTAATGATTTAGCTTCAAATACTTGCGATACAATTGATATAGCTTCAAATGCATGCGAAACAAACGAGTTAGCTTCAAATCCAAGCGAAACACATGATTTAGTTCCAAATCAACGCGAAGTAGAAGGCTTAGCTTCAAATCCATGCGACACAAATGATTTAGCTTCAAATACTTGCGATAGAAGTGATATAGCTTCAATGCAGGCGAAACAAACGAGTTAGCTTCAAAGCATGCAACACAAATGATTTAGCTTCATATACTTGCGATATAAATGATATAGCTTCAAATGCAGGCGATACAAACGAGTTAGCTTCAAATCCAAGCGAAACACATGGTTTAGTTTCAAATCAATGCGAAGTAGGAGGCTTATCCTCAAAGCCATGCGACACAAATGATTTAGCTTCAAATACTTGCGATATAACTGATATAGCTTCAAATGCAGGCGAAATAAACGAGTTAGCTTCAAATCTGTGCGAAACACATGATTTAGCTTCAAATCCATGCGAACCACATGATTTAGATTCAAATCAATGTGAAGTAGAAGGCTTAGCTTCAAATCCATGCGAAACACATGATTTAGTTTCAAATCAATGCGAAGCAGAAGGCTTAGCTTCAAATCCATGCGAAACAAATGATTTAGTTTCACATACTTGCGATATAAATGATATAGCTTCAAATGCGGGCGAAACAAACGAGTTAGCTTCAAATCCAAGCGAAGCACGTGATTTACCTTCAAATTAATGCGAAGTAGAAGGCTTATCCTCAAAGCCATGCGACACAAATGATTTAGCTTCAAATGCTTGCGATACAATTGATATAACATCAAATGCAGGCAAAACAAACGAGTTAGCTTCAGATCCATTCGGAACACAAGATTTAGCTTCAAATCAATGCGAAGCACATGGTTTAGCTTCATATACTTGCGAAACAAGTGGTTTAGCTTCAGATACTTGTGATAAACATGATTTAGCTTCAACTGCATGCGAAACAAACGAGTTAGTTTATAATCCAAGCGAAACACACGATTTAGCTTCAAATCAATGCGAAGTAGAAGGCTTAGCTTCAAATCGATGCCATACGAATGATTTAGCTTCAAATACCTGCGATAGAAGTGATATAGCTTCAAATGCAGGCGAAACAATCGAGTTAGCTTCAAGTCTATGCGAAACACATGATTTAGCTTCAAATTCATGCGAAACACGTGGTTTAGCTTCATATGCTTGCGAAACAAGAGGTTTAGCTTCAGATACTTGTGATAAACATGATTTAGCTTCAAATGCAGGCGAAACAAACGAGTTAGTTTCATATCCATGCGAAACACATGATTTAGCTTCAAATCCAAGCGAAACACATGGTTTAGCTTCATATTCTTGCGAAACAAATGGTTTACCTTCATATACTTGTGATAAACATGATTTAGCTTCAACCGCATGCGAAACAAACGAGTGAGCATTAAAACCATGCGAGACACGTGATTTAGCTTCAAATCAATGCGAAGTAGATGGCTTAGCTTCATATCCATGCGACACAAATGATTTTTCTTCAAATACTTGCGATACAAGTGAACTAGCTTCAACTGCATGCGAAACAAACGAGTTAGTATAAAATCCAAGAGAAACACACGATTTAGCTTCAAATCAATGCGAAGTAGAAGGCTTAGCTTCAAATCGATGTCATACGAATGATTTAGCATCAAATACCTGCGATAGAAGTGATATAGCTTCAAATGCAGGCGAAACAAACGAGTTAGCTTCAAGTCTATGGGAAAGACATGATTTAGCTTCAAATTCATGCGAAACACGTGGTTTAGCTTCATATTCTTGCGAAACAAATGGTTTAGATTCAGATACTTGTGATAAACATGATTTAGCTTCAAATGCAGGCGAAACAAACGAGTTAGTTTCAAATCCATGCGAAACACATGATTTAGCTTCAAATCCAAGCGAAACACATGATTTAGCTTAAAATCCATACGAAACAAATGATTTAGCTTCAAATACTTGCGATGTAAACGGTATACCTTCAAATGTATGCAAAACAAACGAGTTAGCTTCAAATCCAGGCGGAACACATGATTTTGCTTCAAATCAATGCGAAGCACATGGTTTAGATTCATATGCTTGCGAAACAAGTGGCTCAGCTTCAGATACTTGTGATAAACATGATTTAGCTTCAACTGCAGGCGAAACAAACGAGTTAGCTTCAAAGCCATGCAACACAAATGATTTAGCTTCATATACTTGCTATATAATTGATATAGCTTCAAATGCAGGCAAAACAAACGAGTTAGCTTCAAATCCAAGCGAAACACATGGTTTAGTTTCAAATCAATGCGAAGTAGGAGGCTTATCCTCAAAGCCATGCGACACAAATGATTTAGCTTCAAATACTTGCGATATAACTGATATAGCTTCAAATGCAGGCGAAATAAACGAGTTAGCTTCAAATCTGTGTGAAACACATGATTTAGCTTCAAATCCATGCGAACCACATGATTTAGTTTCAAATCAATGTGAAGTAGAAGGCTTAGCTTCAAATCCATGCGAAACACATGATTTAGTTTCAAATCAATGCGAAGCAGAAGGCTTAGCTTCAAATCCATGCGAAACAAATGATTTAGTTTCACATACTTGCGATATAAATGATATAGCTTCAAATGCAGGCGAAACAAACGAGTTAGCTTCAAATCTATGCGAAACACATGATTTAGCTTCAAATCCAAGCGAAACACATGGTTTAGCTTCATATTCTTGCGAAACAAATGGTTTAGATTCAAATACTTGTGACAAACATGATTTAGCTTCAAATGCAGGCGAAACAAACGAGTTAGTTTCATATCCATGCGAAACACATGATTTAGCTTCAAATCCAAGCGAAACACATGGTTTAGCTTCATATTCTTGCGAAACAAATGGTTTACCTTCATATACTTGTGATAAACATGATTTAGCTTCAACCGCATGCGAAACAAACGAGTGAGCATTAAAACCAAGCGAGACACGTGATTTAGCTTCAAATCAATGCGAAGTAGATGGCTTAGCTTCATATCCATGCGACACAAATGATTTTTCTTCAAATACTTGCGATACAAGTGAACTAGCTTCAACTGCATGCGAAACAAACGAGTTAGTATAAAATCCAAGAGAAACACACGATTTAGCTTCAAATCAATGCGAAGTAGAAGGCTTAGCTTCAAATCGATGTCATACGAATGATTTAGCATCAAATACCTGCGATAGAAGTGATATAGCTTCAAATGCAGGCGAAACAAACGAGTTAGCTTCAAGTCTATGGGAAAGACATGATTTAGCTTCAAATTCATGCGAAACACGTGGTTTAGCTTCATATTCTTGCGAAACAAATGGTTTAGATTCAGATACTTGTGATAAACATGATTTAGCTTCAAATGCAGGCGAAACAAACGAGTTAGTTTCAAATCCATGCGAAACACATGATTTAGCTTCAAATCCAAGCGAAACACATGATTTAGCTTAAAATCCATACGAAACAAATGATTTAGCTTCAAATACTTGCGATGTAAACGGTATACCTTCAAATGTATGCAAAACAAACGAGTTAGCTTCAAATCCAGGCGGAACACATGATTTAGCTTCAAATCAATGCGAAGCACATGGTTTAGCTTCATATGCTTGCGAAACAAGTGGCTCAGCTTCAGATACTTGTGATAAACATGATTTAGCTTCAACTGCATGCGAAACAAACGAGTTAGCATTAAAACCAAGCGAGACACATGATTTAGCTTCAAATCAATGCGAAGTAGATGGCTTAGCTTCATATCCATGCGAAACAAATGATTTAGCTTCAAATACTTGCGATATAAGTGATATAGATTCAACTGCAGGCAAAACAAACGAGGTATCTTCAAATCCATGCGAAACAAATGATTTAGCTTCAAATACTTGCGTTATAAATGATATAACATCAAATGCAGGCAAAACAAACGAGTTAGCTTCAGATCCATTCGGAACACAAGATTTAGCTTCAAATCAATGCGAAGCACATGGTTTAGCTTCATATACTTGCGAAACAAGTGGTTTAGCTTCAGATACTTGTGATAAACATGATTTAGCTTCAACTGCATGCGAAACAAACGAGTTAGTTTATAATCCAAGCGAAACACACGATTTAGCTTCAAATCAATGCGAAGTAGAAGGCTTAGCTTCAAATCGATGCCATACGAATGATTTAGCTTCAAATACCTGCGATAGAAGTGATATAGCTTCAAATGCAGGCGAAACAATCGAGTTAGCTTCAAGTCTATGCGAAACACATGATTTAGCCTCAAATTCATGCGAAACACGTGGTTTAGCTTCATATGCTTGCGAAACAAGAGGTTTAGCTTCAGATACTTGTGATAAACATGATTTAGCTTCAAATGCAGGCGAAACAAACGAGTTAGTTTCATATCCATGCGAAACACATGATTTAGCTTCAAATCCAAGCGAAACACATGGTTTAGCTTCATATTCTTTGCGAAACAAATGGTTTACCTTCATATACTTGTGATAAACATGATTTAGCTTCAACCGCATGCGAAACAAACGAGTGAGCATTAAAACCATGCGAGACACGTGATTTAGCTTCAAATCAATGCGAAGTAGATGGCTTAGCTTCATATCCATGCGACACAAA